>NC_041387.1:164013791-164123826 GCF_002162155.2 Triticum dicoccoides | reverse complement strand
GATGCGGATCTGCGGCCGTGGACGGGGCGTCAGAAGCTGCTCCGGTGGTTGGGTTAAGCGTGGTGTCGACGATGCGGATCTGCGGCCGTGGACGGGGCGTCAGAAGCTACTCCGGTAGGTTGGATGAGGGTGCGAGGAAGCGGATCTGAGGCCGTGGACTTGTGAGTTGGCAAAGCGGCCCTAGTAGGGTTGAGAATGGTATAGGCGAAGCTACTCCGGTAGGGTTGACGCTGGTGTCGGCGAAGCGGCTCCGGTAGGGTTGAGGAAGGTGTTGGCAAAGAGGCTCCGGTAGGGTTGAGGAAGGTGTCGGCGAAGAGGGTCATAGGCCGTCGACGGGGGCGTCGGTGGGGCAGCTCCGAGGGGTGTGGACGAAGCATCTCTGGTGGGGAGTACGAATGAGCCGCTGCAGATGCGCGGCGGTTGACGAGAGTACCGGCGAAGCAGATCCGGCGCCGTGGACAAGGCTGACACTGAATGGGATGTGGTACAATGGTGGATGAGCAGTCTACTTGTTTCTAGGGGAGGTGGGAGGGGTAGATGCGGCCGCAGAAGCAGATTCGGCGAGGTGGACGCCGCTGGCAGTGAATGGGCTATGGTATGTTGGTGGATGAGCAGTCTAGGGTTTTGAGAGGGGAGGGGAGAAAGGGCGATGAAGTACGGACGGCGTGATGTAAGATGCTCTGGTGCTGTGGAGTTAGTCGTTTTTGCTGGAGGGGGAGAGGAAATGGGGGTGCCGTGTAGTGGGGGGAACCGGAAGTTACCAAAGCAACCCCGACCTAACATGTAGATGAGGGCGGTATTGTAACTGTTGGTCTCCGTGCACCAAGGACAAAAGGGGGATTTCGCATGCTAAAGACTAAGGTGGCGGAAATTTTAGAAGGAGGCGGGAGATTTTGCCGTCCGCGGGATCGTTCGTATCCAGTTTCAACTAATTTTGGACCGTGCTAGCGGGAAGATCATGCTAGACTGTGTACACAGGGCACGCGTCAGCAGTTAATAACTGGTGTGAAGTCCACCCCAGAAAAAAAGACAATAACTTAGGATGATGCGCCGATGACTTGGACGTTCACACGGGCGCGGCCAATTGTACGGGTGTAGTGGCGCGTTCGCAAAAAAGGGATCAAACGCTCAGCCTATGTATTTCTCATGTAAATAGATAATTTAGTGCCATTGGTTATTTACTTTAAACATAATGCATTGACGTGTTAGTGTAGAGGCGCACAAAAAGAAATGGATATTGTAGTTAGCTACTTAAAAGTGTTACCTCATATGATTACATAGCCTCCATTTCATAAATTGCGTACCTATTGAATTCATATATGAATATTACATATATTACTTCAAAATAGAAACTTAAATCATCCAAGACTAATGAATTTGAATGCAAGAGTAACAATGGTGCATGTGCATGATAGCTACATTGGTTGTTTGAAGAAACATCACTATAACTTTGGCATGCACAACTGAAAAGGTTTATTTAAATAGAAAAAAATGTGATATGTGAGTGTCCAATCTTTATAGCATTGAATCGATATTGTACCTTTGGCCACGATACAAAGTAGATATTGACTTATGTTCAAGCGATGCACGTCCATGATCGCTAGATAGTGATACATGAATGAATTGTGCAATCTCTCTCACACGCATACATATCTCATTTCCTTGTGGGCATCGGAATCACACGCGCGCACTTCGTGTATTTCTCTCCCTCCGTGAGGGTTAAATTCGTCTTTCTACCCTGTCCTACAAGTCTCTCACACAGAAACACACACGCTCTCTATGTCTAACACGCCCACTCCTTTAATCCCGCCCACCCACAGCCACTAATTTCTCAAAGTATAATAATGTCTCTCACACATATGCTATCTACCTATCCCTTAATATAGCTAGATATGTGTCACACAAACTCCTTCTCCCTACTAGCAAGATGCCCATGTGCGCTGCACGGAACATCAAGATGCATTTGTATGACAAGTTCATCTTGTGGGAGAAAAGGATGAACGAGGGAATGCCTTATTTGCAAATGCGGAGAGGGGTGTGGGTATCTTTTTGCAAAATTGCCATATTTTCCTTCCTGTCCGTCGGATATAAATCGGATGGCCTATATTGCAGGATGGTAGGAACACCATCATCACCAACTCTGTTGTTTTATAAGAGTAGAGATATGTGAGTGTCACTGCCCCCCCCCACACACCCACACTTCCCAACACCGAAGGAGTAGGGTGACACCTCGATCTTGATACGAATCTATCGACTGGCTTCTCTCTCAAACATACACACACCCACACTACCCGACACCGAAGGAGTAGGGTGACACCTCGATATTGATACTAATCTATCGACTAGATTCTCTCTCAAACATACACACACACATACTACCCGACACCGAAGGAGTAGGGTGGCACATCGATCTTGATAATAATCTATCGACTCCTCTTTCAAACACACACACACACACACACACACTCGCTAGTTCTGCCTCCGTGCCTACCGCGCACACTCTTGATACGTCTTTCTCTCCCTCCCCCCCCCCAACAATGACAGCAGAAGGGTGACAACTCAATCTGATCATAATCTGTCAATTGGTTTCTCTCTCAGACATTGTGTCTCGGTGCCTCGCTCGGTAGCCCCCTCGATATGTAGACTTCTCGCGCGCGCACAGATGTAGTGACGATGACGCTGAACCCAGTGTGCCTTGTTTTTACCGGCCTCATGTGATAGTTTTCACCCTATTTTCTGTTAATTAACAAGGCAACCTTTTCTTTGTTACTACTAGTGAATCTAAAATCATTCGGGGCAGACATAAAATATATCACTTCAACCCAATTATCGCAATAACTATTTTAAAAGAAATTAGCTAGCTGCCCGTGCGTTGCACGGAACATCAAGATGCATTTGTATGAGTAGTTTATCTTGTGAGAGAAAAGGCTGAACGAGGGAAGGCCTTATTTACGAACGTGGAGAGACATGTGGGTATATTTTTGCAAAATTGCCATAGTTTCTTTCCTATCCGTTAGATATAAATCCGACGGCCTATATTGCAGGATGGCACGCACACCATCATCACCAACTCTGTTTTCTACTCCCTCCGTCCGAAAATACTTGTCATCAAAATGGATAAAAATAGATGTATCTAAAACTAAAATACGTCTAGATACATTTCATTTTATCCATTTTGATGACAAGTATTTCCGGACGGAGGGAGTATTTGTCTTTTTAGAGATTTCAACAAGTTGCTATGACCGGACCTTACCAACATACTCAAAAAAGTAGTCGATAATTTTGATGTTACCCTCTTTTCTTGGTGGTGCAGTGCCATCTGGATACCTCATAAATAAATCAAGGACAAATCTGACCCCTTCCTGAAAAGACATACGTAGCAAAATGAGTGAATCTACACTCTAAAATATGTCTACATACACATCCGTATGTGGTAGTCCATTTGAAATATGAAAAAGACAAATATTTAGGAACGAATGGAGTATATATAAGAGTAGACATGGAGATATATCTCCAGCATGGTCTACAACAAAAATGTGCTGGGCTGGTTAGCGCCGGATGCTCGCAACGCGATGACATGAGTTCGAATTCTGTCTTTTAACTTTAGATTTGTATATTATATATTACTCTACTTATTTAATATATACTTCTTTCACTACTGTACTGACAATGGAACCCACAGAGTACTTAGAATATTAAGGATGGACTTGTTTCCTTTTAACTTTCTGTACGAAGCTGTAGCCACCCTGCAAGTCACGTGTACACTGTACATGCAATCACTTCTTATAGAGGGACAATCATACAGGCAATTAACTCAAATGGATTGGATGTCACTCTATTATTTCCAGCATAAAGAGCATCTCCAACGGCAGCCGGCAAATTTCCTCCCGCTTCCTTCCACGGAGGACGACATCAAACGCCAACGGCATACATTTTTACAATTCTAACCAATCAGATGAAATTCGTGCAAACACGGACTAATTTCATATAAGCATGAAGGATTTCATATAAAAAAATCCGGATCTTCATATAAACATGATGGATTTCATTACATTTACATGAACTAAGAGGTGCCAATCCGGCTCTCTTGTATAATTAATACTCCTCCGTTAGACTTATTTTAGTTCTAAATGGCCGCTCGCAGATCCCTTTGTCTTCCTCATGTATGTAAGACACTTGCGGGGTCGACGAAGGTCCTCGGAAGAGACGAAGCAACAAAGAAACCACCTGAATCCGCGGTCATCGCCTAGGCGGTGGCCTTCATGGGTCCCAAGTGGCGGCGGCCTCCCGTGTTCTACTTCTCCTCGATGATGGCGGCGGACACGGAGAAGCTGGCCACCGACTCATCGCTCTCCACGCACCCGGCTTCTGTCTCTGCCTGCATGGCGCTGCCGCAGGCACGGGAGGCGCGCCCACAGACACGGGAGGCGCGGCCACCGCAGACACTGGTGGCACGGTACGACGCGGCAGTGACGACGCCCGTACCAGCGTGCTCACAGGTGTGCCGGCGTGGAGCAACTCGCCACTCCTCATTGAGCTGAACTGGAGCGGCGAGTTGCTGAACCACGCACCTGCTTGGGGCGGCAACTGGCTCCATCGGGCCAAGCGAGGTTAGTGAAGCACTGAGTGGCCTCGCCCGTATCCGGAGGGCTCGGTGGGCCACCCAGCCGGGTAATATGCCGGAGAATGGCTCATCAGAAGCCATCGGAAGGGTGGTGAAAATGGTGAAGGAGGAGATGGGGGAGCGGCGGAGGGGTGCAATTCTTGCCCGCTTCTGTCTGGCCTTGTGAAAATAGAGGGCGGACGGTAGGAGCTTGGACGGCGTCTGGCCTCATTTAAACTGAGGGCGGACGGGAGGAGCTCGGTTGGTGTTGCGTTTAATTCCGGCCCGCTCATGAACGGACGTGTGGCCGGAGTAGGATTCTCGGTTTGCATGCGGGTTTAACGGAGGGGTTTAGGCTAGCCATAGTGGGGGTAACATAAGTAGTATCATGCACTTGGGACTCGCGAACATGCTTATGTGGCAGGCAATTAAAGAAGAGAGAGATGATTATAGTAACATAGGTAGATACCGTAACATAATAAATGTGATGCTACTATGTGTCATGCATGCAATAAATGAGACCACCTATGATACTAATCTATGATACTATGCACTATAGAGGTAGTAACATAGACTAGTAACATATGCATGTTACTAGTCTAAGTTACTCCCTACTATGACCAGCCTTAATGGAGGCGCCGGGCGTGCAGCGAGCGGTGCAGTACTATTCGATTTGATAGCATTAATGAGCCGTCAAATCACAAAGGCCCTCGCCTCTCGTGAAACCGACCGAGCTAGACTGCCCCGCCCTCTAGCCTTTAAAAAAATGATATACTCCACTTTTGTACAGTAGTAGTATCGATGGATTGTGCCATGGAGCAAAACTTGAAATTAAAAAAAAGGTGGTACATATAGAGAGCGCTCGTGAACTATGTGTCATACATGGCAATAAATAAAGTACTACATGATACTTATATGATACATGGCGCAGGAGTACTAAGTATTATTAATACAGTTTTGCTAGAACTCATCTAGATGAGATATAATTTGGTCTCATTCATCTTTTATAGCCATTGGATGTGATGCTATAAGATGCGTGTGTGCTGACGTGGGTTGTATTTGTTCTTGTGCAACGAACCGACCACTGCATGTCATGTTTGATAGTCTCAAGTCATTAAAAGCATACAAGCCCCACATCTCTTCTTGGTTGATTCCTCTATTTATGTCAAAAAATAAGAAACAACGTGAGAGTTAATGCACCACGCCTATGTGTTTACTAGTATTTGGTTTTTGTAAGATGACTTAATACTCACCTAGACGGAGGGAGTATTCGATTTGACAGTGGGCGGCGCAGTTCTCGATATGCCTTTAATGCAGACGAGGGAGGGAGTAGCGGTTCCCGATATGTTGAACGGCCAATGCATCCTCCTTCAATTAATGCATGAGGGAAGTAATGGGAGTAGGTCCGGGAAAAGAGGCTGCACGATGTGAATGTAACGCAGTTTTCCCTCATTGCCCTCATATAAAGGCGCCCCTCCTCCATTCCAATGCATCTACCACATCGTACGCACCTAAGCACTTGCCTAAGCACCTACACTAAGCGCAAAAGAGATCGCTCCAGACCCATGGCGGCGATGCGCGTGAGCGGCCAGCGGTTGTGCCAGATGGTCCATGATGCCGGCCTGCGGCATGGCACCGAGGATCGTCTCCAGATGGTGTTGGAGACCGGCTGGTGGATGGCCGCTGTCAACGCCAACTACGACTCTCAGTTGGACCAGATGATCGTTGCCACCAGCAACAAGTTCACCGTCCTCAAGAAGCTCATGGACGACATCGCCATACTTCTCCAGCCCGCGCGCCCTGGCTCCTCATTGCCTGCCACCTAATCGGCCTCCATGGCCAGAACCTCTTTCAAGCACTGGTGGCCCTGCGACTGCCCCACCGACGCCACGAAGAATGTCCACCTGGAGGTCGCGCTCGCCGTGAGGCACCTCGCCCTGCAAGAATTCGTCGACCTACACATCCATGCATACGAGCAAATCGTGTAGATAGGTATCTACAAGGCCAGTGAGGACGCTATGATGTTGGCCTTCCTCAACCGGCTAGAAGCCTTGGATGCCTTTGTTGAGAAGCACCTCGACCTCGCCACAAAAGCCGCCACTCCTTACCCGCCGGTCGGTGGCCCGGCGCACTAAGTTGAGGAGGAGGAGGTCGTACGTTTGTGGATCCATCTTTATTCTTGCCTTCTGTAACCACCACTGCGATCGCATCATCGTGGCCTTAATTCTTATTGTGCTGTTGCATTCTCGTTCCAGTCAATACCGACATGTGCGATCCCTTTGCTTAATTATATGCATCACTATAACTAGTACTCCATCCGTCAATTTATAAGTTGTGCTTACCTTTTCCATCAACTTCGTGCAACGTGCGGGCATCTTGCTAGAAACACTAGAATATGTCTATATAATCCTATGTGATAGTCCATTTGAAATCTTAAAAAAGACAAATATTTAGTTACGGAGGGAGTAATATATTAGGAGTATATCAAAACAATAGTGATTTCTTTCAAGTTTGTGAACAAATACTACTATTCTACTACTTTGGATCCGTCGCAACGCACGGGCACATTGCTAGTAAAAGGAAAAGGCCTGCCACGTTCGCGTCGCACCCCCACATGCCCGGGAATCGGGAGTACAACACGGCCCCTCCGGCACGACACATAGCTTAGGGAAGGCGTGTTGCCTAGAAGTGGCGGAGCTTGAAGCAAAACATTGGGCGTGCCAGTCTAGCCAGGCTATAGAAATTACCCTTGCATTGACGTTCCATGCCTCAAAACTGGATGTACAACTATGAAAATCCTGCTAGGTTGGGAGGGCCAGGGCACGTGTTGGCCCTCACCTAGCTCCGCCCCTGTGCCTACCGTTTTCACTTTCATGTGTGACCGCCCGTTGAGCAAACTGACACCCCGCCCGCCGCCGGGTTAGAAAACAGAAACAAGGGGAAGATCTAGCTGTAGCACAGAAGCTAAGAAATTTTGTGTCAGACGGGGCTCGTTGATAGAGTAGGAGCATCCCGTACTAGTACTACTCCTACTAGTACTTACCAAGTTTGTACTCCTAATACTATATTACTAGTACTACCACTATACAACTAGTAGATACGTGCACGGCACAACATCGTAGGAACAAAAAGTGGGAAGATCTTGTTTTGGGTGATTTATCTTTTTTCCAATCAACGTAGTATGAATAATATGATGTGGGGGGCACCCATGAAGCTTATGTGGCTTGGTTGCATGGCTACGAAAGGTTAGAGAAAAATAAATAGATAATGTGTTTAGAGTGCACCTCACTAAATAGATATACTTTGGATCCATTGCAACGGACCAACACATCTATGGCCCTGTTTGGATCATGAGGTTAGAGCTAGTTTGGGTTAGTTGGGAGCTCAAATAACCCAAAAGTATCCAAACAGGGAGGGTTAGAGTGGGTTAGTTCCATCTAACCCAACTATCCCGGTGAAGAGGTGCTTATTTGGGTTAGAGTGGGTTAGAAAATAACTCTAACTCTAACTGTGTTAGAGTATACAAACAGGGCCTATATCTATACCCCCTATATAGTGTGTGAACAAACTTTGAAAGTTGGTCGTTGGATGAAGCCAATCCAACGGTACAAAGATGGCAAATCCGAGCACTACTGGCCATTGGATATCATCCACCAGATTCTGCCACATGTACTTATAATCTAGAAGACTCCATGGTTGAACTTAATTCATGACTAACTTTGCCACAACTAAGCTTAGGCAAAGTTATTAATAAGTTCTTCAAAATGGGAGCCACAAGTTGGCAAGCCTAAGGGAATCTTGCCACATTTTTTGTGTGTGTGTCATGTGGGGCCAGTGTGGCTAGCCTAAGGTGTGGCTAGAACCAAAAACTCACCTAAGTTAATCAAACTTGCCTAACCTTACATTCCACCAGATTTTTCCACATGTTAGAATCCATAAAACTCCACATGTAGAAGCATAATGCACAAACCACCAGAATCTCATGCGTGCAATGCACGTGTACCTTACTAGTACTACTCCAGGTGGTAGTACTAGTAAGAAACAAATTCCAGTTTTGGCACAAGCTCGTACTGCGGAAGCACCACAAGGCCTGCCGCGGGAGTTACATTTCCCTCTCGGGGCCCACGGGACCAAACTTCAGTGGCTTAGTGCCCGACCTATGAGTCAATGACATGCGGGCCTTAAATGCGGTTGGCCCACATGTCATTCTCATGGTGGTGGCGTGGTTCGTTACTCACTCGTTCGAGATGAACCGACCGGTGGTGGCGTGGCCGTGGCGAGGGTACCACAGCTGGGCATCGGGGTGTTACGAGGCGTAGATGGCCACACCGGTGGGTACTACCTGTAGTACATAAGTACTCCAGCTGAGGATTGATGCCCGGGACGAAATGTGTCACAGCCGCTGGATGAAAATTCGATGGTGCGCGAGTACGGATCGGAGCACAACAGCGGAGCAGGCAAACCGCGTCCAATCGGGTGTGTCTGTGGTAGAAAGTTGATGGTCGCCGCAGTTCAGCTAGCCCTCATGTCATGCACACAAAGGCAGAGAAGTGGTGGGGCCGAGAGGGATGAGGGGCACGAACAATCCTACCAGTCTGTCACTGACATGTGGGACCCATAAGCATGGGTCCCACCTATCAGCAAAGGAAAGGCAGGGCAAGGCAGTGATAGCCACGTTAGAGGATCCATGTCCACGTCGGGGGACGTCGTGCCGTAGGTTGGAGCGGCGTTGTGGGAATCGCGTGTGGGTGTGGCAGTGGTAGAAACAAGAAACGTGATGGTCGCCGTGGTTCAACTTCCATGGACAAGCTGTCGTGTCTGCTGACACATGTATATCAAAACTAGAGTGTTTATATTTCAAGAACGTGAACAAGTATTATTCTACTAGTTTGGATCCATTGCAATGCACGGGCCAGCACATTGGTAGTAGTAGTGTCCATCTCTATCTCTAGAGGCCTTCCCTCATTCATCCTTTTCTCTCACAAGATAAACTACTCATACAAATGCATCTTGATGTTCCGTGGAATGCACGAGGATGTTTCCTTGGGGGTCTCTCCAGCGCGGCATGGCCGTAGTTGCAAGTTGACACCCCTTGAGATGCCGACGTTAAGGGGCACTCGGATTTCCTCCGATGAGCAGGTAAGATGTGTTTGATCACGTAGTAAATGCATTCTAAAGACTACTTCCGTGTCCATTTCCTAATTCTCCCCCTGCCCACTGTTTCATAGGCTAGGCTCAGTGCGAGTGGAGATTGTCTTTCATATGTACGGTAGGGTACCAACATCAATTTGCACAACATTTACAATGGTGACACCGTTCCCGTAGAACCTTTGTCCAACATTGGGATCAGCCATGCAATGGGCCACCGCATGAATTGGTACGATGGAACCACGATGAGATTGAATAAAAGATAGCACGAACCTTGCACATGGCGGTTAAAGGCGGACCATGCTATATGCGGCCGATTTGTTGCTGTACGAGTAGGAAGACGTTGTGCTCCTTTCTAACCGCATCTATGCGGTGAGAAACCAGGGGACTTATTTTGTATGGGACACATCCTATGATATACTCACTCTCTCCCAATTTATTTGTTTTGAATCTTTTCATTTTATAAGTTTCAAATTCAAATTTAGAGCTCCCCATCACATGTTGAGATTACAATGTCCATTAAATCGTTGCGTGCATGTATAGTAAAGAAACAAATCTCAAGTTTGGCACGAGTTCGTGCTGCGGGAGCACCACAAGCCCTAGCGCAGGAGTTACATTTCCCTCTCAGGGCCGTCGGGACTGAGCTTCAGCGCCTTACTACACCTACCTTTGAGTCAATAACATGTGGACCCGATAAGTGACTGGTCCACATGTAATGCTCCCGAAGGCAGAGGGGCGGTCGGGCCAAGAGGGGTGAGCCACAGGTTGGGGGACGTGTGGTTTCATGGGTTCGAGCGGTGTCGTGGGAATCGCGGGTGGCTGTGGTAGAAACTTGATGGTCGCTGCATTTTAGGTGGCCCACATGTCATGCACACAAAGGCAGAGGGGCGGTGCGGCCGAGAGGGGTGAGGCGCACGTCGGGGGGCGTGGTGCCGTGGGTTGGAGAGGCGTCGTGGGAATCGCGAGGTGAAATGTGATGGTCGCCGTAGTTGAACTTCCTTGGACAAGTTGTCATGTCTACAGACACATGCACTGCATACCGATCACTGGAAGGAGTAGCAGAGAAAGCTATATATGCGGATAAATAGTTCCTTATAGTCAAGCGGACCCATGCTACTACTCTATTCCAAAGACATGCAAACCATCGAAATAGTCCATCTATATCAATATACACCGAGAGGGAATAATTTTTTTTACAAGAGAGGAAATAGTTCATCCATCCATAATGCCCTCCTGCTGATGCATCATTTTCTTCTTCTTCTTCTTCTTCTTCTTCTTCTTCTTCTTCTTCTTCTTCTTCTTCTTCTTCTTCTTCTTCTTCTTCTTCTTCTTCTTCTTCTTCTTCTTCTTCTTCTTCTTCTTCTTCTTATTCTCATTCTCTATGGGAGACGGCTTTGCAACAAGCTCTTTGGACCTTGCAGCTATCTCAAAACTCACACAAGCATCGAAGGCAGCATATTTTATCCGCTCGTACGTCAAGGGGTAATTCTCCCATCCAGACGACCTTAATGCCACCGTCTCATCACCCTTCTAAAGATTTGTACCAAGCACAAAATTTGCTACTTCGAATAGGGATGGTGTCTGTTTAGCACAATCTTCTACAAGAATTTTGATTCTGGTTTGTAGGTCAGCGATGCTTTTCAAATCAAGGTTGTACGACTCCAGCTTCTATTTGTCCCCTTTGATGGCTGCCCCACAGAAGTATACGTCCTCCCGAGACAAGAAATCATGAAGCTCACCTGGTATGGAGGGCGAGTGTATGATGTGGTACACCAAAACATCATCTTCGAGGCACAGCTGAAGGACGGCGGCGCGCTGGATCTTCCCAGGGGCACGCTCCGTGTACTCTGTGTCGAGACCGATGACCCTCGTCTCTACCTTTTTGAGGGAGTTGGATACATTGTTGATCCACTGCCGAACAACCCTTGGGTGGACGGTGACGGTGGCAACTATGCGCATTGAGCCTTCGACGAGGACATGTTGGACGCTAAAAACCTGCATCTCGATCTCTTTCGCCATTTGGAACCGCTGGAATGGAGGGCTATGGTTTGGAGAATTAGGATTAGATGGCTAGTCTAACTGAAGTAGTAGATGATTATTTAAAGAGGTTAAAACAATGTGAACACAGTGGGGTTTGGATGCAAATGAAGACGAAGGGGAGGTGAAGAAGCAGAGGCGAATCGGTTCCCGATGGAGAAGTAAATGGGAGAAGTGGCATGCAGGCAGTTGATTAGACGGCTAGGTAGAATAAACGAAAATGCTATGCAGGTAGACTGAGGAGTCGTACCTATTCATGTACGTGCCCATCCTTCCTGATAGGTGGGACCTATGCAAACAAATAAAAAATGTGTCACAACTTTTTTTTAGCGCGTGAGTGGGAGACACAACATTCTCTGGTTAAGGAATACTCCCTCCGTTTAGGTGAGTATAAGTCACCTTATGAAAATCAGGTTTTCCCAAAAACTTTAGGCGTGGAGCATTAACTTCCTGGTCAATCCCCTCCCAGCCTCGTTAGCCAGCATTCTCTTCCTCTGATGTCGTGTTCTACCTTTCCATTTTCCCTCTTCTCAAGTGTGGAACGATCTGCATGTCGTCCTTGATGCACCAGAATGACCACTGCATGCATCACGGCAGGGCGTTGATTGGGCATGCATGAGAATTTGGTTCTGCTCGCAATATGGATGATACCTGAACGATGAAGTGAATAGGCATGCTAGCACAGGAGACCTATTTCCGCTATACAATAGTCGAGTACTCATGTTCCTACTAGTAGTAGTAGTAGTAGTACAACTGTGGTACACTTGATGGTGAAAATACTATTCATCCGGTCCTCACAGTGAAGTGACAACACCCTGCGCCTGACACTAGTCTAGTCGAGGCGGCGTGTTCGAGTTAGCAAAGTCAGCCTCACCATGTGCACTGTGCAGTCTGTCACCGCCGCTGCACAACACATTGGCGCCTCGCCCCGTCTCCCTCTCCGCTCCCATAGCACCACTCCATCTCGAAATTCCCTCCATCTCCATCTCCTTCTCCGTCTCCGTCTCCGTCTCCATATCAGTCTCCAGCACCGACATCCTTCTCCCCCGTAAATGAAGCCCCCTTCCAAACTCCACCATGGCCGAACGCGAACCGTGCAGCATCCATATGAGCCGCGATTGGAGCAATCTCCCCAGTGACATCCTCAACCTCTATTGTTCGTGTATGGATATGTTGACCGCCCTGCGGCTGGCTGGATGCTCGAGGGACATGCACACGACCATCGTCGAAGCGAGGCCTAAGATTTTCAAGACACCCTGCTTGCTGCTATCTGGTCTTGCGAGATTGGCTCACCATGATACGGAGGCGTGCATGATGCACCTCGACATCAATCTGATCTCCATTAGCCGAAACTTATTTGTAGGTATGTAGTGTGTCTCCGTACATCATTTCCCTCGACATCGATCCGATCACCATTGCCCGAAACTTCTTGGCAGGTATGTACTGGGTCGGCATGAACTCCCACTGGATGGCTACCTTCAGAGCAGACGGTAAAAAGTTGGTGCTTGTGAACTTGCAGACCTCCCATGAGATTATCCTTCCTCTGTTGGATTATATAGAGTATTACCATCGTGGTCCAAGTCATCTAGATTAGTACGTCAGTTGGACGGACCTTGTTTTGCAGAAGATTGTAATCTGCCAAGTACCCACACGACATGCGAATTACACAGACTTCAAGCTAATTGCCTTGTTCGACCGTGGACTCGCCTATCTTCACGTCGGTGCCTTTTTTAGCTGGAGACAACTCAGCTCGCAGTGGATCATCGTCAAAGCTGATACACACTTCTGTGATGCTATTGAACACAATGGCATCATCTAGGCGATCGACAAAGCAGATGGCACCACGTATTGCTGGGACAGCGCATGTAAGTTGTTTCCGTCTCATGTTAATGATGACGCCATGACACTATTTGAACTTTTTGTGATGATTGGCATATCCCTGTTTGAGCAGAATTTGAGTAGAACTATGGTAATATATTAGAGACACCGTAAATCAGCTATATTTGGAATGAGTTAATTCATGCGATTGTGACCATGTCATTACAGCCAATTTGTACCCTGGATAATCAAACAGTTAGGAATATATGGATATTATCCTTATTTTACAGTAATCTATATACTACTACTAAATATGAGTGTGTATCAATGGCCATGTTAGTTTCCTCATTTTCATGATGTAAAACATGCACCACGCTGTTGGTTTCATCTAACCGTACATTAGGGAAGTAAATGTGCATATGGATAACTCTATATTTGGAAGTAGTGAAATCCTGCAATGCTTACCATGTGTACATACCTATATTCGCCCTTCAGCAATCAATGGCTAGAATAATATCCTCACAAATTTTTTGCCCACAGAACACGAGTATATAACAATGCATGGTCTATTAGTTACCTTGAAGAATTTGTTTGTGAGGACAGAACATGATTACATAACATACATGACATGGTAGTTTCCTGTGAAGAATCGATTGCGAGATAACATGAGTATAACCATGCATGGCACTTCTATATTTTCGAACCCAGTATACATTTCCCTGTATTTTCCTCCCAGTTCCAACAGGGACATATCAATGTTGTTTCTTGCATTATCCTACTCATACTCTGAACAATGCTGATCTTACATTAACAATGCCTGTCCTTTTTGATATGATGCAGTGTCCCTACAGTTACTGCCCTTTGTAATTACACCACCTTTGCCAAAAATAGGGAAGCACAACTGGTTCCTCGTTCGATTAGACGACGGCAAAAGACTGATGATCATTCAGACACATGAGCCGGAAAAGTTATATTGCAAAAACCCCACTGTATACAAGCATCGTGTAATACGTGAGTATCCGGACAGTGGCCGTTACGTCTATGAGCAAGATACCAGCTTGTTGGGGCCTTTAGGATTTTTTAGTTGGAGGCGGGTAAATAGCCTTGGTTCACACTCTCTGTTTCTCAGACTCAATTATCCGATTAACCAGGAGATCACCGTTGGCAAGGACCTTGATGGCAGAGAGGCTCTGTTTGCTATGGAAAACTATGTCCACACGGTGAGCCCTAGGAGTTCGGGAGCATACTCCCCTGATTGTCAACGATACAACCTGCAGCCAAAAGAAGGTGAGAATGACAAAGGCATCCGGATTAACTTTGATCCTTGGATGTCTCAATTACGAGAGGAAGTGATGTGGTTCAAGCCTTCAGGTTGATAGGTAATTGGGCTGTTGCATTGAAAGGTTGGAGTACTGGTGTCTCCGGATCACTGGTCGCTGAAGCGGGGCTGCAAATTATGATGGTGTTGGATCATCTCTTCGAATGACTTTGTTGTCTTTGCTGCTGGTTCTGGATGGGTAGTTCTTTCTTTGTTATGCATATTCCTTGTCATTTGGTCATCCTCGTCTATGTCACTCTTTCTATGTAATAGTTGCTTCTGTTTAGAATGTCATTCTCATCTGGATCACGAGAGTCTGAGCGCTGCAGATGGGTACGTTTTGGTGGTGTAGCAAGACTTCTTATGAACTATCATGTCTTGCTGTTTATGTCAGTAGTAGTCACTAGTCATTGTTTAAATGTTGTATATATCGTTGAACTGTTTATTGTCTCGAACTACTGGTGGGCTAAATGAGGGCATCACCATTCTCCAGTGTTCAGAGTATATCTCCTTTTTCAAGTTATATAATTTGAGCTCACTATCTTTTCGATGATGTACACTTGTTTGGGCCAGTGAGGTGTCGTTGAAGATGGGCCGATTAGCAACGCAATGCCAAATAGGTCAATTATGACTCTCGGGTCGGGCTCTCAAAAGATCCTGAAAAAAGGCCGGGCTCTCCAAAAAGAAAGAATAAGGACTCTTAGGCCGACATGTGGGCGCCACCGGTGTTTTCGTGCGCTTGCACGCCGGGAGCATATTGGCGCGTACTCGAAATTCATGCTACCTTTTCATCCCCAGTCTCCCACCCCTCCCCCACCTCTGGAATCTCGATTCCTACTCCAGTTCCCCCAAATCCCCCTCCTGTACTCCCTGTACTCAAGTGCACTATCATGTCGCTGGTCACCGCGGATCTCCGAGCCGGAGGTCCTGAGGTCCTTCCTGCCTTCGGTCGCTGCGTGCTGTCGCTCAACAGTGGCATGGCGGCGCTTGACGACCAGTTTGCCGGCAAAGTGCTAATGATAACCATCAACGGCGACCGGCCTCCCGTCTCGCCGGACGACCTTGTCAAAGCTCTTGGCATTGGGCACGTCATCCAAATAAGTGACTTGCTCGTCAAAGTCTGTCCGCCACCGGCTGATTTCTTTGTCAGGTTCCGAACAACTTTCGACTGCAGTCGTGTGTTTGAATCTTCCCGGCATTTGTTATGCAATGGCGCGCTGGTGAGCTTTGATCGGTGGCACCCAGGATGGGGCTCGGTGCCCTCTGAGCTTGAGTTTTTAACAAAGCTTACCTTCCACGGCATGCCTCGACGTGCTTGGAACAGCGAGTCCATGAACGAGCTTATCAACGACCTTGGAGGTGAGCTCGTAAGTATGTTTGTTCCTCCAGACAGCTGGGCTCTGACGGTTATGGCATGGATGAAGAAGTCGTTCACCATACTGAAGGTGATTGGTGTTGAGATACCGGTGCAGGAACCGGGGTTGTACTATTCGTCGCCACCAAGGCCGTCGCGGACCACGTTAGGGATGTACCTGTATCGAGTGTTCGTGCATGTCGAAGAAGTGGTCAATCCATCAACCGAAGTCCTGCCGCCGCCGCTGGTGCCAGGGTCCGTCGACGACTTCCATTATAGGAGTCAACGTCAGACTTTCCCCGTGTTGCTCGGAACGATGGATGGCATAGGGACTACTCCATCATGCGGCGGAGGCCACTGCTTCTTTGGGAGAAGAGGCATGGCTGGCTGCCTGGATGTGCTCTAATTTGAGGTAACAACTGAATCTTGTCAGATAGTACCAGTTAAATCCGAGCTATGGGTCTGAAGCACTGATATGCCAGTACATTTGATTGTGACCTGTTCTAATTTTGTACCTGAACTTTTTTTAGAAAGGGTTGTACGTCAACTTAATGTGCTAGCAGAACTTATTGTGTTGTCTGTCTGTTTTCTTTGCACAACATTCAAGATATTTCCCCATCATTTATAAAGACGATGAACCGTTATGTATGACTTCGTTGGTTTCAACATAGCCCTTCCCGTAGCGATCCATTGCTTCCATCCTGATTGTGCCGCCTGCGTGAAATTTTTGTATGCAAGTTCAGTGTGCTATGATGTTCTATATGATTGTGTCAACTATATAAGTTTTTACTAAGCATCAGCAATGCATATGGCTGAAAGATGTATTTACTTGCATCGACTGATGGGTCTCTCTCTCTCTCACACACACACACACGCACACACACGCACACATGCACAAGTGGGACCCATTGAATTATTTATTTGCTCGTGACAGCTTTTAATTAGGTTCCACTGTAATCTAACTTTTTTCAAAGTTATTAATTGAGCTTAGTGACTTCAAAAAGTTGTACAGAAGCCTTGTTTGGGCCTTTCCGGCGTCCCTGAATGTGGGCTGAGTAACCATGTTAGGTTGTACTATACTACGCAGGCCTTTTTTTCAACATCAGCAATGCAACTGGGCCGACAGTTGTACACAATATCCGGGTCAACTTGTTATCCGCCGTGCTGGGCCACAAAGTTTCCTAGGAGGTATGCATTAGGCTTAACAAGAAAATGGACTTTAAGAAATAATAAATGGGATGTAATTATAATAACTGGGCAATTACTATGCACCAAACACGTAATTAGTTTGAAAAATATATTGCTTTTGGAATTTGGAAATTTTAATTTCATTACTTGTTGAGCGCGCAATATTTCGTTGGATTTTAATGTGATACAACTTTATTTTGAAATTATATTTAACCTGACTAGAAATTTTGGATTAAAATATTTTGGATCCCATCAAAATGTGGGATTTTTTTTTGAATTCTGTTTTGAGCGGTTGTTTGAAATTATTAATCGTTGTCCTAGCTAGAAGTTGGGATGTACTTTTAACAAACACGTACGTGGGCTATAGTAAATTCCATTAGAATTGAAAAATGGGTTGTACATTCTTACAAATCGCAAATGGGCTATATGTTCTCTGCCAAATCCGAGCTGTGGGCCTACTAAGTTGATGCGTACCAAGGGCTTTGTCAACTTAGTCAATATAAATGATTCTAGCTGTAGTGATCGTAAGATGTCCATCCAACGGCCGTAGTGCTTCTTTAACCTCTGGTATTCTTGCTCCAGCCGCCCAAAGCAGAGCCGGTCGTGTCGCGTGCTCCTGCCTCCCATGGCCGGCTGTGATGCCGCGGAGGCCTCACCGCCCCGTACTACTCCCACCACTGGCCAGGCCATCCCTCTACTCACCCACACCCCCTGTTATTCTGTGGCGACGGCAGCCTCACACCGCAGCCGAACCAGTGACCCCTCGTACTCCTCTCCGCGCGGGCTACCACTGCTGCATCTTCCCCGGCTCCGTGTCGTCCCCTTCCCAGGCCTCGCCGTCGTCCAGACCACCGCCCTGGTGCTCTCGGCGCGGCGTTTTCAACGTGGTCAATGACCGACTTCCATCGGAAGAGTACTGTACGTGGAGAGGAGACAGCTGGGTCCAGGCGGCCGCAAGGAAGTGCCTCCTTATTACGTGCAAAATAATTATTCCTCCACCTAACAGTAGGGACCCACCGGACAAGCCACCTTATTTCACGAAAAAACGTTTCCCCCCTGACTGCTGGGACCCACCGGACGGGCCAGCGTATTTCGTGAAAAAACCCCGCGTTGTCAGCTCAGACCCACCAGAAGTGCCTCCTTATTATGCACAAAGAAAATGAATACTCCCCCTGCTAGCTGGGACCCACCATGGTGGGAGGCTGACTTGTGGGCCTACTAAGCTGACTGGGATGGGGGCCTTTGTCAACTTTAGTCAATATGAATGATTCTAGCTCCAGTGACCGTACGATGGCCATCCAACGGCCGTAGTGCTTTTTCAACCTTTGGTGTTCTTGCTCCAGCCGCCCAAAGCAGCGCCGGTCGTGCCGCATGCTCTTGCCTCCCGTGGCCGGCCGTGCTGCCGCGGAGGCCTCACCGCCCCCTACTACTTCCACCGCTGGCCAGGCCATCCCTCTACGCACCCACACCCCCTGTTATTCTGCGGCGACGGCAGCCTCACACCGCAGCCGAACCAGTGAACCCTCGTACTCCTCTCCATGCGGGCTTCCACTGCCGCATCTTCCCCGGCTCCCCGTCGTCCCCTTCCTAGGCCTCGCCGTCATCCACCGCCGTGGTGCTCTCGGCACGGCATGGTCAATGTGGTCAACGACCGACTTCCATCGGAAGAGTAAGAGTACTGTACGTGGAGAGGCTGACAGCTGGGTCCACGGCAGCCGCAAGGAAGTGCCTCCTTATTACGCGGAAAATAATTATTCCTCCACCTGACAGCAGGGACCCACCGAACGGGCCACCAGTATTTCACAAAAAAAACATTTCCCCCTGACTGCTGGGTCCCACAGGACGAGCCACCGTATTTCGCAAAAAAACGTTCCCCCCGCTGTCAGCTCGGACCCACCGGAAGTGCCTCCTTATTACGCACAAAAAAATGAATACCCCCTGCTAGCTGGGACCAACCTTGGTGGGAGGCTGACTTGTGGGCCTACTAAGTTGACTGGGACGGAGGCCTTTGTCAACTTTAGTCAATATATGAACGATTCTAGCTCCAGTGATCGTACGATGTACATCCAATGGCCGTAGTGCTTCTTCAACCTCTGGTCTTCTTGCTCCAGCCGCTCAAAGCAGCGCCGGTCATGCCGCCTGCTCCTGTCGCCCGTGCCGGCTGTGATGCCGCGGAGGCCTCACCGCCCCCTACTACTCCCACTGCTGGCCAGGCCATCCCTCTACGCACCCACACCCCCTATTATTCTGCGGCAACGGCAGCCTCACACCGCAGCCGAACGAGTGAACCCTCATACTCCTCTACGCGTGGGCATCCATTGTCGCGTCTTCTCCGGCTCCGCGTCGTCCCCTTCCTAGGCCTCGCCGTCGTCCACCGCCCTGGTGCTCTTGGCGCAGCGTGGTCAACGTGGTCAAGGAATGGCTTCCATCAGACGTGGACTGTATGTGGAGAGGCTGACAGCCGGGTCCATGGGCGCAGCAAGGAAGTGCCTCCTTATCACGCGCAAAATAATTATTCCTCCACCTGACAGCGGGGACCCACCGGACGGACCACCGTATTTAGCGAAAAAAATGTTTCCCCCTGTCTGCTGGGACCCACCAATTACATCTTCGCACGCAAGGAAGTGTGTCCAAAAGAAAACGATTTGCCCCCTGACTGCTGGGACCCACCAGCTACATCTTCGGACGCAAGGAAGTGCGTCCGGGCAAAAAAAAATAACGATTCGCCCCCCTGACTGCTGGGACCCACCAGCTACATCTTCGCAGGCAAGGAAGTGCCTGACAGTCGGGACCCACCTGGTCAAAGCGTACGTAGAGTTGTCATTCTGGTCGGGAACGTGTACGTACATATATACTAGTGGATGTAGAGCCGCGTACGTGTCATAGTAGAGGCGCGCACGTAACATGTACATGTACGTACAACGGCGAGGGTGCAAGAAAGAAAGTACAACCATGTACGTACATACGGGCAGGGTCTCGAACGCCTACTCGCGCATACGTACATGGCCAGGTCAGAACGGAGAAACAACATCGTCGTCATGTTCATGGGGAGGCAACAGAATGCATCGTGTTCATGGGGAGGCAACGGAATGCATCGTGTTCATCGGGAGGCAACGGAACGTGTGGGAGCCAACCGGCTTGGACGGAACAGGCGATGGAAACGAGGCCTGGCATACCGCAGAATGGAGGAAACAGACCTCGTACGTTCGGAACGGGGTCCTATTGATCGGGTGGGGTGTGGCGTACTGCAAAACGGAGGAAACGGACCTCCTATGGTCGAAACGGGGGTCCTATTGATCAGGAGGGGTGTGGCGTACCGCAAAACGGAGGAAACGGACCTCGTACGATCGAAACGGGGGTCCTGTTGATCGAGAGGGGTGTGGCGTACCGCAAAATGGACAAAACGGACCTGTGTTGGAGCGCTACGGTCGAAACGGGGGTCTTGTTCATCGAGAGGGGTGTGGCGTTCCGCAAAACGGGACTCCATGGGATACTGTTCATCTCCACCGTCGACCTCCTCCAGCCTCCATGGGCTACCGTCGACCTCCTCCAGCCTCCACGGGCTCCTGTTCATCCAGCCTCCACCGCGCGCTACTCCACTGGCTACTGTTCAACCACCCCTCCACGGGCACCCCTCCACCGTCTACTGTTCATCCATCCCTCCACCATCTATTGTTCAACCATCCCTCCACACCACGGGGTCCTGTTCAACGACCCCTCCACGGCCACCCCTCCACTGTCTACTGTTCCTCCAGCCCTCCACACCATAGGTTCCTGTTCATCCAGAGGCAACGCCACCGCTCACTGTTCATCCAAACCCCCCTGCAACGCTCACTATTCATCCCAGAGGTAGCATCGACCGGCTTCAGTTAGCAGCAGTAGCGAAGGAATCACTCCATCGGGTTCAGTTAACAGCCATCGATCGATTGCTCGGGTTCAGTAACGCGTAGCCTGCAGTGCAATCGCTCGGGTTCAGTTAGAGCCCAACGCCTCGCTCAGGTTCAGTTAGAGCCAACGCCTCGCACCTGTATGAGAGAAACGCGCATCGCTCAGCCCCCGACCTCCCACCGTAACCGGCAACTCCCCGAAATTTTCCTCCCCCTCACTTCTACCACGGTTTTTTCTGTCATGGACGGCCCAAAGAATGTCATGCAGTTGCGTCTCCGCCCCGCCCAGGACGAAAAGCCCATTTTCTGTCATGATTTTTTGTCATAGAAGTGGGAGCCCACCACATCTATGATGATACCGGGTTTTGTCACAATTATCGTCATAGAAGTGTCATATGTATGACAGAAAAAAATTCGTTCGGCCCAAAATGTCACGGATGTGTCTTTTTTTTTGTAGTGAGTTGCCTCGCCACCTTCAGAAGGTGGCGGTTCCACCATTTTTTCCATAGCTCGCTGAAAAGTAGAGTTTTTACATTAGTACTACCAGAACATAAGATATTAAGGAGGCAGCAAAACCAAACAAAATAGCTTTGGTCTATATACAGAACTTATTCTGGTGAACCCATGTAAAATATTAGTTGTATTTTATTGCAAAGTACATAATAAAACCAGGTTCCAAACATATGACCATGTACCATCGCTAATGTATTGTCTATTTCTTCACATTGTATTCAGGGCTAAGGATAAAGAGACGAAGTTTATAATAGGGTAAGCATAGTATGACATCATTCATATCACAAAACAACTGAGAGCAGACAAACAGGCAATTGTAACGTTGTGTGGGCAAGTCCAGCACGGAACTAGATTACTGGTCAAGATCAAAGGAACATCACTCCTCTCTTTTAAACCTTGTAAGGTGCAATGATACGCTAAGACAATTGTGTATTAAATCAAAAAGAGTAATAGACATTGGCTGCAAACCATGCAGTTCAAGGCACAAGTCAGAGTAAGTAGTAGTTAAAAGGCATGAAGATTAAGGACTTACAACAGCGGCTCTGACTGGTGTAGTCATGCCCTTCTTCTTGCTGGTGTGACAGTCCTTGAAGATTCCACAACATTTGGTTCAGGTACTTTTTGGTCCTTGCGGGCTTTCCTCTACATTTGGAACAAGTCAATATAGATCTGATAATATGGTACAGCGAAAAGAGTGAAATAGCAGCTAATTACAAGAGCCTCGCAGTGTGCAATATAGCTAGGAGATCCTGTCGTCTGTTGGAATTTCACTTTCGTACGGTTGGCCTTGTTCTTTGAACAGTTCACCTACAAGAAGATAGATTTGTGTGGCACATGCGTAAATAGGACTTCAACATGTGATCTGATCACATATATATAATGTACCCGATACTTCGGATCAGACCAGTGTTTAACGAGGCCCCTCCAGTCTTCATCCGATATGTTTTCCACTGGAGATGTTTGGGAAAGTTCAATGTTAGCCTTGCCTTCAAAGTGAGTTTTCCTCAAGTTATACCGATACTGTCGCAGAGCAGACTTGAAAACATGGGTGCAAGCTTGTCTGGTTGCATCATCTTGGCTATCCAACTTGAACCTCATATGTTGAAAATTATGGGAGTCTCATTATCAGCAACCTAGAAAGTATGGGACAGAGCAAGACGATATTACTAGTTTCCATACATAACCATACTTACAGATAAATGGTCGAGGAAGGTGTTGAACTGGGTTTCGTCTGTGTCATTCCTGTACTGAATCCATGTTGGGAGGATACGTACATGACACCTAACGGCAACCGCTGCCTCTGATACTAACTTGGCTGATTCTATAGCATCACGTGGCCTTTTTAAACATGCCTCAAAACGGATTTCCATTCTTCTTCCTCTAGATTTAGTTAACCTATCGAGCATTATCCCTGATGTTTGTTTCCTCTTGCACCTAGGTGCTAGTCCAACAATGAACATAGGAAGTGTTAGTGTACATCAAACTGTGAGACTACATATAAAGAAGCATGCAACTATAACTTGACTCCAGCAACTACCTTCTTGCTGTTGAAGCTCAAAAGGTTCATCTGATATTGCCAACTCGTCTTGTGTCAAGAGTGCTTGGGAAGTAGTGTCAGGTGGCAAGGGAGCTTGGGAACATGCTGCTAGCTCAGTTGACGCACGAGTAACTCGTGCAACTGGTAGTACTGTGGTAGGTGTTGCAAGAACTAGGGTTGTCTCTACTTGTTTGGTGGCAGCTATTTGTTTCTTTTTGGCTTTTTTTGAAGCTCATGTAGCATGGGATGCCCTATTTGTAGAATTTACCGCTGGACTTTGACCTTCTATTGCACCATCAGTACCAGCAGAATCTGCAGGATTCATCCACTTCTCATTTCCTGCCATTATGTGTTTCTTCCTCTTTCTCTGTGCCATGTTAAGTCAAGCCGACAAGAAAAATGAATAACAATTTAGTTCTTCAGAACAAATTGATGCATGATGCAGACGAACTGAACTTTGATGTTAGACAACCACATGATAGGAGGATGTAATATGTACGAAAAATAGGACGGAAGAGATAACCAGAACTATGATGTGTAAACTAAGCAGAAGACATCTCACCAAATTAGAAGCAATGCAATGGAAGGTAGACACCATATGAAAGATGCTACAAATATCGCTCTGCCAAGTTAACAGTGTCTCATCATAAATGGCGTTTAAACAAATGTGAAGCAGTACAAGAAATAAATCATATGCAAGATGCAAACAACATCACACTACCATGTTAGAGGTCTCTCGTCATTAGTGCTATTGCATATTCACAGCATTGCATATTCACAGCTTTGTTGAGTGTCTATGCATGTATAATGTGTAAAGTAAGCAGATGGAATTCAACAAAATTAGACGCAATACAAGCTAGACATCACACATAACATGCAACCACATATAACAGTGCCAAGTTAGAGGGAGCACCGGTGATGGTGCACTAGGGGAGACGTGCTCATCATAAACACAGCTTTGTCGAGTGTCTATGCATGTGTTGTCTTGGAATTCATCTTGGGGGTGTGGAGGAGTAGAAACTGTAGAGGCCCTCCGTTCTGAAGGAGCACCTTTATCCGCTGCCTTGCTAACATCCTTCCGCTTTATTGATTTTGAATTTTCAAGTAAAACCGACAAGAAAAAGCAATAAAATTCTCTCTTCAGAACTCATTCATGCATGATACTGACAATCACTAGTTTGATGTAAGGCAAACACATGATACCAGGATGGAATATGTACGAAAAACAGGACGGCATGGCATGTTCACAACTGTTTGTGTAAGCTAAGCAGAAACCGTTCCAACAAATAAGAAGCAATGCAAGCTAGACATCACATGAAAGATGCAACCAATATGACTCTGCCAAGTTAAAAGCGTCCCATCATAAATGGAATTTCAACAAATTAGAAGCAGCGCATGCTATAAATCATATGAAAGATGCAACTAATATCGCACTGCATACTAAAGGTGTCTCGTCATATTGATTGATGCGAGATACAAAAAAACAATAGTTTTATGTAAGGACATGCTTAATAGATAGATGTACTATGTACTAAATACAGGAAGGCATGTCACATGAACATGTATAATGTATAAGCTAAGCAGACTAGCACATGCAGTCTAACCAGATTGGAAGAATTACAATCTAGACACCATATGCAACATGCAACCACATATCATGCTGCCAAGTTAGAGAAAGCACCTGCGATGCTAGTGTAGGGGAGATGTTGTAATCAACTACAGAGCTACGTTCACTATCTTCATCTAGCCTTGCTGTTTCTGGAGAATCATGTCGGGAGGCTGACGTTGCGTTCTTTAAATGAGGAGTAGTCAACTTGCCTGCCTGCCTCATCATAAGTGATTGATGAGGGATACACAAGAACATTACTTTGATGTAAGGACATGGTTAATACACATATGTACTAGTATGTACCAAAAACAGAAAGGCATGTCATATTCAAAGGTATAATGTGTAAGCTAGGCAGATGCAATTTAACCAAATTGGAAGCAATACAAGCTAGACATCCGGCTGGAGTGGTGAGAATGATCATCTAGGACCTGAGAGCCTGGTGGGAGGCGGGCTGCTTCACCACCATCGCGGCTTTTTAGTTGGCTTCCAGGTGATGCCTGTCTTTGCTGGGCTTGTCACTGGCTCGGCCAGTGCCCTGACTAGCTATTTTTCTTCTAGTGCTCACGGGATGGTGGTTCATGTAAAAAATATCTTTCATTATCTTAATAAAGACCGACTTCGACCTTTCGAATACAAGCTAGACACCATATGGAAGATGCAACCACATATGACACCGTGAAGTTAAAGCAAGCACCTGGGATGGTGGTTCATTGCGAGCGAGGTCATCAACTCCAGAGCAACATTTACTGTCTCCATCTGCTGACACTGCACCCTTTATAGAACTGTAATGTGTCGTGCCTAGCCGCGTAGAAAGCTGGCACGACTTGTCTCTTTTCTTTTTTGCTTCTCTCGAGGAAGACTCTGAAATACCCTTGCATAAAAACACAATAGTGAGAGTATGAGAGTATGGGTGAAGTGTGTGCAGAACTAGTGCACTGTAAAAGTAGCAGATAGCAGGTGGCTGAAAAATAAATGACAGGAGACATATGATAGCTCTACAACATTTCATGGAAAACAAAATTAGATTCTACTTCGTATGATTTTGTAATATATGAGCACAGGAAATGCAGGTACTCCTCCAGCACACCACCACATCTGGTCATATCTAAGATAACAGTCGACTGGAAATAAATAGGCCAGTCGATTTTTTTAATGAACCATCCGATCTATAAGGAACGGGCAGATGGCCTTCGTCTACCTCCCTCCAGTCACTGTTGACAATCTTTCTTGAACCGCCAGCGACCACCGGCCCAGACCCCTGCTCCGCCGCCTCGCCCTCCCCTCGACCTCACACCATCGCCGTGCTTGGCAGTGCCCCCAGGCCATCCCTTTAATCCCGGCCGACCTCCAGATCAGGCGCCAGTAGCTCTATGCCCCACACACCCTAAGATAAACACCAAGGCGCTGCTTCCCCAGCGTAATAGGCGTACTAGCACGTGTTACACCGAGGAATGCTTTCGTTAATTGAGAATCAACTTACCAGAAATTGAAATTCAGGGGGGCGACGGACCTCTAGCTAAGGTGAAATAGTATATGAGGAGAAACCTTGTGCATCGCGAGTTACTAGGAACATCTAGTATGAAGAAGAAGTGGTCAACTAGTGTCTTTTGTGGGATGAATACGTGCAAGCAGACACGTAAGATTTGCACGAATAAGGGAAGAGGAGTACCCTTATCGGTTGCCAGTGTGGTGTCGATATGTCGCGGCGATCTTCCTACTTTTCCCAGGGGAACCGATGTTTTGGAGAGCCGTGGATCCTTGGACAAACCCATGGCCAAAATTTTGACTGTGTTGCTGTGGCCGTATATCGGCGGAGGGGAAGCAGATCCGAGGCGGGAAGGATGGCGTAGCAGGAACAGCTCCGGTGCGGTGGACGGTGGCGGAGTTGGAGCGGCAGTGGTGAGGCGCAGGACGGCGCGGTTGAACTGGCTCGGGTACGGACGGCTCGGCCCCAGCATCAACTACTAGCCGTGGAGGGCGTTGCGGTTGAGGTTGCGGTGGACAACGACGTCGGGGTATCGGCTCCGGCATGATGGAGGAGGGCGGCGGTTAATGGGTGGGATGGGGTGGCGCACGGAGGACGTTGGGGTTTCGCGGCTAGTGGACATGGAGTACGAATGGGGAATCGGACGGGTGGGCGGGGGGAGGGGGTTTCCCAGAACCATGTTTCGGTCTGGGACGTGCTTGTTTTTGGCTTTTTTGAACAGAAGATGGGACGCGCTTGTTTGGAATTTAGGGAAAGTACAAAGTTTTCCCCCTCTTAAATTTCGGACCTACTGCAGGTCGGGGGTAGGATGGTAATCCCAGGTGTCCCAAATAGTGGGCGGGAGCAATTTCGGCCACACGCATGTGTGCTTAGGCGGCCATTGTGTATGAATGTTTTTCGGAGGCGGTTGCGTGGCGTCTAGATGAAGCTACAAACCTACCCCGGTTTAGACCTTTGGACGTCGGGCCGGTAGGTTTCACGGGTCGGAGTTATTAGAAAAGTAATTTCCTTGTACTACCAAACATTGGTCTCACGCGGTTTCGGGCGAGTAGAGGCTCTTTTGGCACTTCGTTCGAAATTTTGAAACACAAGCATTCACGTTTAGAGTACTCTTGAACTATGAGGATTGACCTAAATAGACAACGTTATATTTCACCTTGTATGTTTGAAAACCTCATTAAATTATCCGCTTCTTTTTGAAATTTTGACACTTGAAAATCCTATAACTACGATTATTTTGGAATGGAGGAGCTAAATTTGAATCTATTTTGTACACGACTACATATACTATTATGTACAAAATCAGAGCAAAGATTGGTGCCCCCATAATTTAGGTATGATTTACAAATGCCATGATATCAAATTCAAATAATTGAATGGACTTCATGTTGAATCGGTTTTTTTAAACCACCTTAAGTTGAATTCAAATGTATGCTAGTTCATAGGTAGCTATTTATAATGTTCATTGTGTAACTTTCGTATGTATAATGTGCTTTACACACACAACATGAACTATACTCACGTTTATATTCGATTGCTAAAGCGATGCATTGTCTAGAGTTCAAAATACTAACTATTTGGATCAATTGTGTCGAATAATAACATAGACATGCTAAAATTCGATAGAATCTAGATGTCTGATGGATCAATGACTGTTCCTTACGCGAATTGAAAATATCATGATCCCATCCTAACATTTGGATACAATTTATATCTTTAATCAATGTGTACAGCAGTCTTTTACGTGTAGTTTCACTCTCCATCGGTGGTCTCTCACACATGCTCACACACACACTCCCGAGGTGTCTTTCTCGCACACATGCTCTAGATATATCCCTCCCTCCCTCTCGTAACCATCTACAACTATTTTCACTAACCTTTATCACAACCACTCTTCCTCTTGCAAGCATACACATGCACAATCCCCATTGACCCTTTCTATATACATGGACCTGCCTACGTGTCTCGTGTACGCACATTATCTTTAGGCATGTCTCTCACGCATTGTCTCACACCTCTCTTCCTAATCGACGAGTATGATTCTAGCAGAGCATTCTATAGGATGCCCCTTAAAGTTAGGTTGGATGAATAATAATATCAGAGATAAAGGGGTTACAATTCCTAGCCGGCTTTGTCAGTGGACACAGAGTCCTTCACAATTCTGCTATCTTTGTCTTGTACGACTAGTCATCCATGGGTCTTCCTAAATCCGTCCCGGGCCAACCAATGTGGCGCAGGACGGAACCGAACGAAGGGCCTCACCTCGACCCACCAGACCTCACGCGGGGACACACCCTCTGCCCCCACGTCTCGTTATCTTCTCACAGCCACACATACCAACACAAACACCACACACAAAAAATTTCTCCTGGTGCCTCTATCCCCTCCCCCCTTGCATATACACACTCAAGGGAAGGGAATCTCTTGTCGTGACGTCATATTCGTCTCCCTCTCTAGACCACTCTCATTTCTCGTGCTATCTCTCCCACGCCCCCCCGTCGGCCCCTCTATCCATGCCTCTCTCGAATATGTAATACACACACATACCTCTCTAGGCCCCGCCAAATGAATCAACTACACATTCACACATGTTACATCACGTACCCCATTGATCTAAAAAGCCCTCTCTTCACGTTTATTTCGCATACAAAATTCCTTTTGAATAAAGTGTGGCCAAAAAATTATTTTAGAATTTCTACATATATACCACATTACAAAGTTATATGGAGGAGTACGAATGCTAATTTGCATTGCATGGTTCCCATAATGATATTTATTTCGCACTGTGAATTTTTATATTTTATACTATATACAAAGTTAGTCATAATAAAGAGAAACGAAGAGCATCTCTCCCTCCATCACATACCCCCTGTACGCCCCTTTCACGTATGCACACAAACTATCTCCAGGTCCTCTAAAAGTAAGCCCCTAGCACATTCATGCATGTTTCATCTTTCTCTCGCGATATATACAATGACGACCATTGTATTTGAAGTGAAAGCACGATACGTGCATTGGACTTCAGAATCCACTCATTATGGTCACCATTTATGTTTAGTGGTTATTATACAGTCACGGGCTCACCGTACAACTCTGTATTTGCTCAAGACATGGCTAGTTGACCAGTTAAACGCTCCACGTGGCACCTCTAGTGTTGCATCACATTATGTCACTACCATTGTCCCCACCTGTAGGCTTGTATCTACTCTACATCTACACTCTTATAAAATACACTCTTATAAAAAACAGAGTTGGTGATGATGGTGTGCCTGCCATCCTGCAATATAGGCCATCCGATTTATATTTGACGGATAGGAAAGAAACTATGGCAATTTTGCAAAAAGGTACCCACACACCTCTCCACATTTGCAAATAAGGCCTTCCC
Source organism: Triticum dicoccoides (assembly GCF_002162155.2). Classification (NCBI taxonomy): domain Eukaryota; kingdom Viridiplantae; phylum Streptophyta; class Magnoliopsida; order Poales; family Poaceae; genus Triticum; species Triticum dicoccoides. The sequence continues at coordinate 164,093,943 of NC_041387.1, read as the reverse complement.
TCGTTCATCCTTTTCTCTCACAAGATAAACTAGTCATACAACTGCATCTTGATGTTACGTGCAACGCACGGGCATCTTGCTAGCAAGAATGAAAACAAACGACAAAAATATATTTGGACGGTGGTTCGAAGTCATGGCCGCGGGCACAGCGGACAAGGTGGCCTTGTATTGGTATGCTCAGCCGTCTGTTTTAACACACAGGAGCTGGTGTGGTGATTATACACACATGCACGCGTGCACACGAATTGCATGCATGCAACACTCACACAAACACATGCACCCACGCACGCATGCAACACTCACATGTACACACGCAGCCACGCACGCATGCAACACTCACACGCACAGACACACGCATGCATGCACGCACCAGTACACCACACGACCAACACACACACTCACGCTCAAGTGCTCAACCTACACGTGCATGCGCACACATCAGGCCCTGACAGACACATACACAACCAGGTGATTCCCGCGCACGGGTTGGAGTCTTGTCGTGCCTGCGTAAATTTGTGTTTGTCTGTCCTTTTCCCTATGTGAACTGACAGGTGGGACCCACAAGGAACGTGGTCAATTTAACTAGTCAACATGGCGCCACGTAGACTATTTGGCCGGTCAACAGAGTGCAGTCCGATGCTGAACCGTGAGCAAGTGACTGTATAATCACCGCAAAACGTATATAGTGACCGTAATCAGCTTATTCTAAAGTTCGGTGATCGTATTACGCTTTTCTGTCTGTAGGCCCTCCAAAACTACATCTCTACACATTCTCGCATGTTACATCTAACAACTATGCAATTCATCACTACTACTACACTCTAACACAATAAATCATATGTGTTTTTAGTTTTACTAGATATCATATTGTTACTTAATTATTCAGTTTGCGTACATTAAAATTGCCTTTGAAATGTATGGCTAGTATCATCTACGGTGCGGGAAAAATCCCGCCCTTTCCTGTTTAATCGGGTTTGTATCGATGGATTGTGCGAAACAGCAAAACAGTACAAGTGACAGTTCACTAGGCCGTCATGTCATGTACTCCTCCCTCGTAAGAGTGGAGCGCTCGCTTTCATAAATCTTCTAGTCCATTTCACCGACATGTGGGACATCAAGCTACCGGGTCCATGTGCCATACTGGAATATAGTGCAGAGCAGCCGGGGTGAAGCACCCCAGTCATGGCACCGACGCAGTAATGAGCAATGAGGCGTCAAATCACAAAGTTGCACCTTTCCCGTAGTTAAGTTGGAGGGACGAAGTAATAATGATAAAAAAAGAAGTTGGAGGGACGAAGCAACCGTCATTTCACTCGTTTCTGAATCCGCTTCTCCCTCATCTTCTTCAACTTAACAACGTGTTGCTTCTGCCATTGTTCTGCCTCATGTGGGACGCGGATCGGCTTGGTAAAGCACTGACACGTGGGACCGCATGTTAGCAAACCGCCAGGACAACATCATCTAAAAATAAGAAACCTCCCCTGCCATCCGCGCGGCAAAATCACCTCCTTTTTACTAATCTTGATTCTATAATTTTTTAGATCAATATAATTGAGATTTGTATAGATAGCACACAAGAGCAAAACCAAGTGGTACGGTTAAGGGCATCCACAATGTGTAGCCAAATGTGAAAATAGCTTTTGGCATTGTGGGAACCATTGTGGACGGGGTTGCCAAAGCCAAAAAGATGGAACCGAAGCTCCCTGATTGATTGATTGATTGAAGGAATAGAAAAATGCAACGTCTCTCCTCTTTCTCCCATGCTTGGACGCATGTAGTATAGTGTAGAGTATAGAGTCTACTCCCCTGCCCCTTCTATCACAAATCACAAAGCAGTGAGGCGTCAAATCACAAAAGCACGGACGAAGCAACCATCATTTCACTCTTCGCTGACTCCGCTTCTCCATCGTCTTCTTCGAGAAACCATCTCACCGCACTAAGCTGGATGAACGACGCTATTGTGTACTAGTAGTACTAGTACATTTACACGTCCTTTGGTTCAACGAACTTCCTGGATGCAAATAAGGTGGTTGTCTCGGCTTGCAGGCGGCACTTGCGAACGACTTACCGTGGTCTCTCTCAATGGTGTTCTCCGTCGAACACACTTCGCCAAACCACAACGTTCGAGATATCGTCAACGTCACCGCAATGGGGTTGGAAGTCAAATATAGTTACTACCTCCATTTTTTGTACACAAGGCCAGTATATCTAAATTACAATTTGCAAAAGGCCACTAACACTAATCGAGGCAAAATTGATGGGGTTTGCCTCGTACTAGCAACCAAGGACATTAATATCCCCTGCATGCATGCAGAAGTGAGAAGGTTGGTTTGCATGGCGCTGCATTAATCAAGCGATGAGGAGTGAGATGGTTAGCTCTTTGGTCTTTGGAGGAAAAATACGCATTAATTGACACGTGAAACGAGGATTTGTATTGATTAAATCCTGCAAAGGAAAACCCCGCCTTTCTTTTTTAACACTAGTACTCCTAGTACGTACGTACTTATCCTGTTTGGGTCTAGGCCTTGCATTGCCATACTTCGCCACACATTTTTGCCAAGCTTGCCTAAAGTTTTCAAAATGAGAAGGAGGTACACTTGCACACGGCTGTCGCGGTCGCACCGCACCCTCACATGGTCGCTCATGCACGCCGCGGTGGCACCGCACCCTCACACAGTCGCTCATGCACGCCGCAAACCCAACCAAGGGAACGCACCCTCACTGACATGTGCTGTCACATGTGAACAAACCAAAGACATCCTACCGCTGACACATAATTTTGTTCATAGAGTATGTTTATCCAACCGCATGTTGGGGAGTATCCGTACGGCCCGTGCGGTGGTCTGTTGGGGAAGAAGAAGAGGTGAGGAAGAAGGGTTAGGAGACATAGGATATTCATCCAACCGCCTGAAATGGTAGACTGACCCAAGTCAGGCGAATTGCATAACAAATATATGTTTTTACATAGCAGAAGATCCTAGAAAAAACAACATAAAAAAAACTATCACTGCTCGCAGAACGAGACAACCTCGTGGTCTTTGGCTGCCGGCGCGAACCAGCCGTAGCTGCCGACGTGTGTCTCCGCACCGTGGTTGTCCTCGGCCTCCAGCTACTCGTTCACGCGGAGCATGCGGGCGCTCTGCACGGATGGGAGCACAACCCGGTTCAAGTCGAGGACGTCTGGTTCCGCCTGCAGGAGGGCCTCGATGGCAGCGGCATCCGCGCGCTCCACGTCAAGTTGAGCCTCCGCCGCCCGGTTCACATCCAAGACATCCGGTTCCCCCTACAAGAGAGCCTCGATGGCAGCAGCATGCACGCGCTTCGTGTTGAGTTCAGCCTCTGCCTCCCGGTCCTCCTTTAGTATCGCCATGTTGAACCGCTGGTCCGCCTGCACCATGGGGGACTCGGACGCTGGCACGAAGTCGACATCCATCGTCTCATACCCATCGGGGGCCTTCTGCGCCATGACCTCCGCCATGAACATTGGATCAGCTTCCTCCTCCTCATAGCTTGGCTCCAGAGAACTCGGGGATTGGCCCGCCGCAAAGCGAGCTTGGGAACGGAGGTCTGTGGCGCTGACCGCCGCCGCGATTTCTATGCGGCGCTCCGGCGTTAGCATCTTGTAGCAAGTGATCTAGCGGCGCACCATGACTTTCCGACGAACTAGGGGACGCTTGATGCGGGCTAGGGGATTGAAAGGTGGGGGAATGGGCTGGAGATTAGGTGTGGTTTTAGGGCAGTAGCTGGCGTAGGCCGAGCAGCGAAGGTTCTGGTGTGAATAGGGGTTCTGGTGACAAGCGGTCAATCGGTTTTGACTGTACATCGCTCTTGTCGCATTCGCGTCGCAGCCCGACATGCTGGACCCTCCACGTCGCTCACCGAATGGAACATGCTTCGTCTTGCGTTTTTGCTCGCTTGTGGGACCGCAGTTGAGAGCAAACCGACGTCCCTCCCCCTCCCCCGCCCGCGTCATTTATTATACTACCACTCCTCCATTTTATGCAGAGTAAATAAAAACAAAGGGAGTATACTACGGATGAGGATCCCCTGATGTGGCCGAACCCATTGAGTAACTGACATGCGGGGCCTAGCAAGCATGGGGTCCGCCAGTAAGTGACCGAAAGGGAGGGTAAGGCAAGGATACCTACGTTAGAGGATCCACTTCCACTACTACTCCCTCCTTCCATTTACTATACAGGGCCTAATGCATTTTTCGAGGCTAACTTTGACCAAATGTTAGAGTAATAATATATGACATGCAAATTACACAAAGCATACGGTCAAATTCGTATGTGAAAGGAGTTTCCAATGATATAATTTTCACATTATACATCTCATGTACTATTAATCTTGTCAATAGTCCAATGCGGTTTTAAAAACGCATTGGAGCATGGTTAATAATATAGCCAATCGATGGCTATGAGGGACTGCCATGTCATCTATAGCCATCATCTATTATATGCACTCATACAGTAGTGTGGGCTATAAGGTTGGCTATTTACCGCAAAAAAAATAAGGTTGGCTATTGTATTAGTACTTTCTATTTAACTAGGAATGCTTATATAGCCAGGCTCTTGCATGAGAGCTCACTCCCCTTACTTTTTCACATCTCTCTCCTCCACATAGGCCCTACATAAATGGAAGGAGGGAGTACTACTATGAGCACTGCGTACTCTAGTACAGATGTTGTCAGTACTCCACGTGTACTATTGGACAGGGAGCTTAAAAAAGTTACTATTAGACTGGCTATATGTGGCGAAATCCTAGTAGGAAGAGCATGCGCGAGAACAAGCACATTGACGTGGTTGAAAACAAATTGGAAACCATCTGGAGTACAAATCTAGGAGTACGTACGAATCTAACAATATTGATTGGGCATTGTTGAATGTTGATACTTTTTTGATCAAAGTAGAGATACTTTGACTACACATAAAACTTATATGTAAACTAGAAAGGATAGGAGGGAGTATATTTTACGTTCAAAAATCAAACAAACATTGAATACCCTTTATATATGATTTGTGGATGCTATGATCACCTGTTCAAAATTTTGAATCCGCCTTAGGTATCATGTGCCCCCACTCGTTCTCTCTCTATTTCATCTCGGGGTCCGGACATCGATTGAAAGAGGACTAGGGTGGGTACATGCGAATGATACTCGGTGGAATGTTCAAATGAGGCATGCGGGAGGATGGACTCGACCGAAGGGCGACATGATCGATGGAGAAGAGGGTTGGAGAGGAATGATAAATAAGCAAACGCCACATGATTATACTTGAACGGCTCAAATAAACAATAAGTTGTCTCTCTTGGCCTACATAGTGAAAGGCCTAATGCGCAACGTGGAGCACTGACTCTCGAATATGGCCAGGAAAACAAGGAAACCGACATGTGGGGCACACCCGTTGTGACGACGTAGCGCAGACTAGTCCAATGGAGGAGCTGGCCCACAACCTCCTAGCCACCGACAACCGTTCATGTGGGTCGTTGGCGCCAACAACATGGCACAGCTCCAGCACCGCCTCTGGACACAGAGACCGCGGTGAGCGACACGCTCATCATCGCTAGACATGGTCGGTTTTAGTGTGCCGAGGGTGGCGTTAGTGCTGTCGCACAACCAACAATATGTTTGGTTTGTGCCCAAGGTTGCCCCATCAAAGCATTGGTAGCCAAAATTTTGGTTGAGGTATTGGTTGCCCATGATTTGGCCGACATTGGCAAGAAAAATGAACTAGAGTTGGCTAGAGTTCATTGGCATGCCAAAAAATGGAAACCATCCAAACAAAGACCAATCTTTGGGTCATGACCAAAATTTTGGTAAGGTGCACTTTGGCCATAATCCAAACACACCCCAACACCCGGCTCGTCGAGGATGCACGGGGCACCATGACGCGTCCACGGAGTGGTGTAGCGCGGCCAACTGCATCCTCAGGACCTGAGACCATGCCGGGTCATCTTGCTTTTTCAATGACATGCGGGGATTGCATGTGAGCAAAGGGCATCTCCAACGTTACCATGACCGCAGCTGACTACCCTGGCACACAAAAACCCTCGTCCCTCACACCGTCGCGTGGTGCGTTCCCAGCTAGCGCCAGCTGTCCGCATTCACGCTGTCCATTCGTATGTCGTTGTTAAGAGGCTCGGTGCCCGAGGAACCAACTCTGGCGACTTAATGACGCACCCGGACGCTTGGCCTCACTGGAATGCACTACTTAGAGCAGCAACGCCCAGTTAACCTCCACACCATAGCGCACCGTCCTCCTACCTGGCACCACATCCGCCATGACCGCAAGCGTGAACGCTCTGCGGGAGAGCTTGTCTACGGGGATGAAGCTCGAGGTCACCGCCCTCACGATGCAATAGCAGCGTAGCCGGACGCGGACGCGACCGCACGAGCGGTGGCCACGCTGGTGGCTGATGACGGGAGCACCGTCAGCCATGCGTCCTACTTGCCGCTGTCCAACGTCCGGCACCGCCGAGGTCGGGTACTCCTCCGAGGATGGGTAGGGCATGGGAGGCGGCAGGGCATGGTGTGCCAACTGGCCGGTCCGTATCCCATGTTCTACTCTTCCTCGCCGGAGACCGCACCTTCACTTCACGGGTCTTGAACCCCGCCCCCGTACATAGAGATCGCAGATGGAGGACGTCGGTCGCCGCCGTAGAATAGGTTTAGGGTCGGGTTTCTTTTATTTTTCTGTCCTATAAAAGTTCGAATTGTAATGAAAATCTGCCGTGTTTGCATTAATCTCGGCCGATGTATATGAACTTTCACAATAATATAGTATATTGTAGTAGTACTAGCAAGATGCCCGTGTGTTGCACGGAAGATCAAGATCTTGTGGGATAAAAGGATGAACGAGGGAAAGCCTTATCTGCAAATGTGGAGAGGAGTGCGGGTAAATTGTCATACTTTCCTTCCTATCCGTTAGATATAGATCGGATGACCTATATTGCAGGATGACAGGCACACCATCATCACCAACTCTGCTTTTTATTGAACCGAGACAAATCTAACATGTGAAGTAAAATAAACACATAGGGTCTATACATACAGAATTTATCTTAGGCACTCCAATAGTACGTCCACTACATATTCACGCATTTCACATCTTTCTACATCTACGGGAACCTACGAAAGGGTTAACGTAAATTGCCTCTCTCTCTCTCCTCCCCTGATTTTCATGGTGGTGGGCCCCTCCCTCCCCCCAATCTACAATCAACAGCTAACACGTTTCACATTACATTAATTACATAACTGGGATTATGTAGGTGTAGCATTACTCGTCCTAAAAAACCCAACTAAGCCAACCTCCCAGCATATCGCGCAAGAAAAGACCCGGCCGTGCCGTTTTAGTCGGGATTACCAGATTAATAGTAGTAGTATCGATGGATCGCGCGAAGCAACAAGTTTTTTTTTTGAGGGGGCGAAGCACCTAGTTTAAAAGGAAAAAAGGTGGTACACTCACAGCACTCCTGTCGCGGTCGCCTTGCACCCCACTAATACGTCTCCAACGTATCTATAATTTTTGATTGTTCCATGCTATTATATTACCCCTTTTGGATGTTTATGGGTTTTATTTACACATTTATATCATTTTTGGGACTAACCTACTAACCGGAGGCCCAACCCATATTGTTGTTTTTTTGCCTATTTCAGTATTTCGAAGAAAAGGAATATCAAACGGAGTCCAAACGGAATGAAACCTTCGGGGGCGTGATTTTTGGAACGAACGTGATCTAGAGGACTTGGAGCGCAAGTCAAGAAGCAGCCGAGGCGTCCACAAGAGGGTAGGGCACGCCCCCCTATAAGGCACGCCTCCCTGTCTTATGGGCCCCACGGGCGGCCACCGACGTACTTCTTCCTCCTATATAAGCCTACGTACCCCGAAAACATCCAGGGAGCCAACAAAACACAATTTCCACCACCGTAACCTTCTGTATCCGCGAGATCCCATCTTGGAGCCTTCGCCAGTGCTCTGTCGGAGGGGGAATCGACCATGGAGGGCTTCTACATCAACACCATAGCCTCTCCGATGAGTTGTCAGTAGTTTACCATAGACCTTCGGGTCCATAGTTATTAGCTAGATGGCTTCTTCTCTCTTTTTGGATCACAATACAATGTTCTCCCCCTCTCTTGTGGAGATCTATTCGATGTAAACTCTTTTTGTGGTGTGTTTGTCGAGATCTAATGAATTGTGGGTTTCTGATCAAGTTTATCTATGAGAAATATTTGAATCTACTCTGAATTCTTTTATGTATGATTGAGTTATCTTAGCAAGTCTCTTCGAATTATCAGTTTGGTTTGGCCTACTAGATTGATCTTTCTTGCCATGGGAGAAGTGCTTAGCTTTGGGTTCAATCTTGCGGTGTCCTCACCCAGTGACAGCAAGGGTTGCAAGGCACGTATTGTATTGTTGCCATCGAGGATAAAAAAGATGGGGTTTATATCATATTGCATGAGTTTATCCCTCTACATCATGTCATCTTGCTTAAGGCGTTACTCTGTTCTTATGAACTTAATACTCTAGATGCAGGAAGGAGTCGGTCGATGTGTGGAGTAATAGTAGTAGATGCAAGCAGGAGTAGGCCTACTTGTCACGGACGTGATGCCTATATACAGGATCATGCCTAGATAATCTCATAATTATTCGCTTTTCTATCAATTGCTCGACAGTAATTTGTTCACCCACCGTAATACTTATGCTATCTTGAGAGAAGCCTCTAGTGAAACCTATGGCCCCCGGGTCTATCTCTTATCATATTTTCTTCCAATCTACTTTTATTTGCATCTTTACTTTTTGCATCTATATTATAAAATACCAAAAATATATCTATCTTATCATACTATCTCTATTAGATCTCACTTTCGCAAGTGGCCGTCAAGGGATTGACAACCCCTTTATTGAGTTGATTGCGAGTTCTTTGTTTGTTTGTTTAGGTGTGTGGGACTTTTGAGGAGCCTCCTACTGGATTGATACGTTGGTTCTGAAAAACTGAGGGAAATACTTACGCTACTATTGCTGCATCACCCTTTCCTCTTCAAGGAAAACCAACACAAGCTCAAGACGTAGCAAGAAGGATTTCTAATGCCGTTGCCGGGGAGGTCTTCGCTTAAGTCAAGACATACCAAGTACCCATCACAAACTCATCTCCATCGCATTTACATTATTTTCCATTTGCCTCTCATTTTCCTCTCCCCCACTTCACCCTTGCCGTTTTATTCGCCCTCTCTTTCCCAATCTCCTCCTCTCTCTTTCGTTTGCCTTTTTCTGTTTGCTTGTGTGTTGGATTACTTGTTGCCATGGCGCAAGATAATACCAAATTGTGTGATTTCTCCAATACCAATAATAATGATTTCCTTAGTACTTCGATTGCTCCTCTTAATGATGTTGAGTCTTGTGAAATCAATACTACTTTGCTGAATCTTGTTATGAAAGATCAATTCGCCGGCCTTCCTAGTGAAGATGCCGCTACTCATCTAAACAAATTTGTTGATTTGTGTGATATGCAAAAGAAGAAAGATACGGATAATGATATTGTTAAATTGAAGTTATTTCCGTTTTCACTTAGAGATCGTGCTAAAGTTTGGTTTTCGTCTTTGCGTAAAAATAGTATTGATTCTTGGAACAAGTGCAAAGATGCTTTTATCTCTAATTATTTTCCTCTCGCTAAGATTATCACTCTTAGGAACGATATTATGAATTTTAAACAACTTGATGATGAGCATGTTGCCCAATCTTGGGAAAGAATGAAATTGATGATTCACAATTGCCCTACTCATGGTTTGAATTTATGGATGATCATACAAAAATTTTATGCTGGTTTGAACTTTGCTTCTAGAAATCTCTTAGATTCGGCCGCGGGAGGCACGTTTATGGAAATCACATTAGGAGATGCTACAAAACTTCTTGATAATATCATGGCTAATTATTCTCAATGGCACACCAAAAGATCTTCTAGTAAAAAAGTGCATGCTATAGAAGAAATTAATGTTTTGAGTGGAAAGATGGATGAACTTATGAAATTGTTTGCTACTAAGAATACTCCTCTTGATCCCAATGATATGCCTTTGTCTACTTTGATTGAGAATAATAATGAATCTGTGGATGTGAATTTTGTTGGTAGGAATAGTTTTGGAAACAATGCTTATAGAGGAACTTTAATGCTAGACCGTTCCCTAGTAATTCCTCTAATAATTATGGAAATTCCTACAATAATTCTTATGGTAATTTTAATAAGATGCCCTCTGATTTTGAGAATAGTGTGAAAGAATTTATGATTTCTCAAAAGAACTTTAATGCCTTGCTTGAAGAAAAATTGCTTAAAGTTGATGATTTGGCTAGGAACGTTGATAGACTTTCGCTTGATGTTGATTCTCTTAAACTAAGATCTTCTTCCCCTAAGCATGATATCAATGAGTCTCTCAAATCAACGAGAATTTCCATTAACGAGTGCAAGGAAAGAACCGCTAGATTGTGTGCTAAGAAAGATAGCTTTATAAAGGCGTGTTCTTCTAGTTTCCATGAAAATAATGATGAGGATCTTAAAGTTATCGATGCGTCTCCTATTAGATCTTTGTTTTGTAATATGAATCTTGATAATTATGGGACTGAAGATGAGTCAACTTTATCTAGAAGGCGTCCCAAAAATTTGGAGTTTTTAGATCTTGATGCTAAATTTGGTAAAAGTGGGATTGGAGAGGTCATGACTTCAAATAGTATTGAACCCACTATCTTGGATTTCAAGGAATTTGATTATGATAATTGTTCTTTAGAAGGTTGTATTTCCTTGTTGCAATCCGTTGTTAATTTTCCTCATGCTTATAGTCAAAATAAAGCTTTTACCAAACATATCATTGATGCCTTGATGCAATCGTATGATGAAAAACTTAATTTGGAAGTTTCTATACCTAGAAAACTTAATGATGAGTGGGAACCTACTATAAAGATTAGTATTAAAGATCATGAGTGTTTTGCTTTATGTGATTTAGGTGCTAGTGTTTCCACGATTCCGAAAACTTTATGTGATATTCTAGGTTTCCATGATCTTGATGATTGCTCTTTAAATTTGCACCTTGCGGATTCCACCATTGAAAAGCCAATGGGAAGGATCAACGATGTTCTCATTGTTGCAAATAGAAATTTGGTGCCCGCAGATTTTATCATTCTTGATATAGATTGCAATCTTTCTTGCCCTATTATTCTTGGTAGACCTTTCCTTAGAAGGATTGGTGCGATTATTAATATGAAGGAAGGGAATATTAGATTCCAATTTCCATTAAAGAAAGGCATGGAGCACTTTCCAAGAAAGAAAGTCAAATTACCTTATGAATCTATCATGCGAGCTACTTATGAATTTAGTGCCAAAGATGGCACTACTTAGATCTATCTTCACTTTTATGCCTAGCTAGGGGCGTTAAACGATAGCGCTAGTTGGGAGGTAACCCAATTTTCTTTATTTTTTTTGTTCCTGTTTAGTAATAAATCTTGCATCTACCTTCTGTTTAGATGTGTTTTTATCTTTTAATTAGCGTTTGTGCCATGTAGAACCTATAGGATAACCTATGATGATAGTTGATTTGATTCTGCTGAAAAACAGAAACTTTGCGCGCACGAATTTAGTTTTGTTAAATCACAGAAACGTTCTTTAGTGTTGATTCTTTTTTCTTCTGATCAATAGACAAATTTTCCATGAGTTCCTATTTTGGTAGGATTTTTAGAGTTCCAGAAGTTTGCGTTAGTTACAGATTGCTACAGAATGTTCTATTTTTGACAGATTCTGTTTTTTGTGTGTTGTTTGCTTATTTTTTATGCATCTATGGCTAGTAAAATAGTTTATAAACCATAGAGAAGTTGGAATACAGTAGGTTTAACACCAAAATAAATAAATAATGAGTTCATTACAGTACCTTATGTGGTGGTTTTGTTTTCTTTCACTAATGGAGCTTATAAGATTTCCTGTTGAGTTTTGTGTTGTGAAGTTTTCAAGTTTTGGATAAAGCTTTTATGGACTACTACATCATTGATGGCGCGCATTGCCGCGCCCATTTATTGGTTCAATGTAATTATAGGAATCATGTAAATATATGATGCCATGAAGGAGGTCCAATATGCTCCAAATTTAGGCTGGTCACCGCAAAGACCAGCAACTTGATTGGCCACACCAGAGCAAGGATAATAATATGGCAATGGCACATTGCCATGTAATCTATAGTCAATCAAATAACCAGCATTTACAATACTCTCTCGATTCACTATTATAAGATGTTTTTGATATTTTAATATGGACTAAATATAGACTAAAATGAGTTAGCAAACCCGTTAAAACACATTTATAAACATCCAATTCAAAAAGTTAGAAGATCTTATAATAGTGTACGGAGGGGTAGTAATTTGTTACATAGGATCTAATGCAGTCCACCGCATCAATTGTTTTTGGGATGTTAACACATCGACCGATCCCTCGTGCATACCATCATATGAGAAATATGTAGCCAGCAGCAGTTGATATCAAAATGCTTTCAAGATGCTTATGGGATGGGAAGTAGTAGATAGTATGGTCTCATCATCAGAATCTGCATCATTCAAGTATCTTGATGCAATATGATAAATCTATCAAAGGTAGCTTCTTTTTCCGTTCTGCAATAGATGAAGGAAAACAATCAGTATTCTACATGTCAAAAAAAGCAGCACTAAATTTATTTCATATACATGTAGCATGTTGGCGCTCAGTTCTTAAGAGAAGAGAAATTCAACCTAAACATTAAGGCATCAACACGTAGCTCGTGACCAAATAACTTAACCATTAGGTATATCATGTAAAAAATATTCAGTGTTTCAAAAAAAGTCTGGGGTTGACCAGCACAGCTTAAATAATTCTATCAAACAAACTACAAATAGTATTGAAGACAAGAAGGTAGGAATCAATTAAAATATCTATTTTACCATAAGTATATGCTTACATATCATGTACACAATGTAGAAGAGTATAAAATCCAAATGGAAAGTTATTCACCTCATATTTCCAAATGTCCATACCAACCAGAGGACCATATCTTGCAAGTTGGGAGTATGGAGCAGAATGGAAATTCAATTACCTGTCTAAGAAAGTGAAGTGGACAATTCAAGTTAATCTTTCAAGGAATAAACCTAAGAGGAATGCACTTTGGATGGCATTCATTGGTGCTAGGATGTAGTTATATGAAAAGGGGAATAAAAATGGGATTCAGAGAATTAGACAAGATGCATACATAAAAATTGGAATAAAAATGGGATGTAGTTATATGAAAAGGGGAGTCCGAGTATCAGACAAGATGCATATAAACATTGGAATTTAACCCCCAAAATACTAACCAAAACAGATAAACACCAACAAGTGAGGCAGCAATCCGCTTACATCTTCAAACACCTTCCCTACACAAAAGTTGTGCAATGTCTTGACATGCAGAACTGTGCAATGTCTTGACATACAGAATTTAACAAAGTGACTTGTGTCCTCAGCCGTCAGATCGCGGCGTTGGACACCCGAGATTGGCTGGTCGTTGTACCAAGTATCGTGACACCATTTTTAGGGTCCCATCGCGTGTCACGGTCTGCAAAATTAAAAGGGTTGCTGCTACCGAAACTGATCTAGTTGTTGTGTCATCGACTGGCTGCAAAAAAACTGTGTACGAGAGGCCTGGGCATGACAACTGAGAACTAACATCTCTTCCAAGCAGGTGGTCACCATTTTTATGGGCTTCTTTGTGTGCTTGAGCCAGGCAGGCTGACGTGGAACGACTGCTGCTCCAGAAGCCTATTTCTGTGGCCTTTCCATTCACTGGACCAACGTGTGTTTTCTGGTTACTATAATAACTGACCATGATAAAAACTCACTAAAACAGATGATCTAAAATATAACCAGACTATTAGCATTCTCCCTTGTATCTTTGAGCCAGCGAAATTTATGTCGTCCACATTCTGTGTCCGCTCAACGCAAATGAAAATTCCCTGCCCCATCGAATCATTCAGTCATGTGACCAGCGACAGAATGATGGTGATGAAGCTTCAGTTCCAGAATAACAATTGAAGCAAAGAACATGGTTGATGGAGAAACATTTAGTTCTGGGACTGCTACGCCATCATTCTTGGTCTGCAAATGCAAAAGGAACATTCTTATACTATAATCAGATAGTTTGAAGCGTATTTGCTACTTGCTAGATTCTTCTACTTAAAATTTATTTATTTTACTTTCGATGATGATTCTAACATCTGTTTAACTATTCCTTGCTGGTATTTCCAGCAGCTCCATCCAATCCAATCCAACTATACCCGCATTAATATTAGACCATATATATTTGTGTGGCTTAATCCATTTATATTCGATGCCATCCTAATTTATTTTGGATGTTACACATTAAAAATTTATGTCAGCTCACCAAACATATGAGGAATGATTGATGCAATACTGTCTAATTTTTTTACACAATTTTATATCTAAAACTAACTTTGAACAAGAAGTGTAACCCAAACCATGTCCTTTTCACATAACCGTGTCGTTCAACTATACTCAAATATTTGCATTGTTCTATTGACACGATAACCGGGCGCAGAAACACGTGCATTCATGTTCTAGTGTATTCACATACAGAACAGCCTATCTAATAAGTTTACCTCTTCGGATCATGGTCAAACTATACAGAATTGTCTCCATCTCTTCCAATAATTGGTGTCATGGGATTCACAAACAACAAGAGGCCTGATCCACGGAGAAAGTTGAAATAAAGTCCAAATTAGTGCTTTGAGATTTCATCCACCAGTACAATGGGGCAGATGAGTAGAGGCCTAGTGTTCAAGGAGAGTAGGGGAGCTAGGAGGGAATTTCGCAGGAGCTCACCAACAACAGTTCTGAAGCATCATGACAATGAGGAGAGGAGGATCTGATGCAATAGATGAGGGAGACAGGACCACCGACATCCCTGACATTGACTGGGTCTTCCACTACCTTTGTCCACCGGCTTAGCCTCCAACTCCAAAAAATTGTGAAAATTGTCGTCGTCATTGCTTTGCTCCATAATAAGTAGTGACGAATATTTGGTTCAGACAAAAAAAAATTAGCATGCAATAGTTGAGATAGATATGCCTAAGATTACAACTGAAATTGGTTCTTTAGTTTATTTATCGGATAAGAATAATTCTAAACAATTATATGGACTTCATCTAGGGACTGTACAATTCATTTAGATGTCCAATGTATCCATTCATGAAAGAGTTCGGTCCAGAAGCAAAAAATCTAAGAACACTATCCAGCCAATGAGAAATTAACTTCTGTTTGGGTTATGAGTTCAAACAAGGCCAGAACTCCAAATTATGTACCAACATCTATTTGAATTAACTAAACCTCAAGAACATAAAATGTGTCATTTGTATGTGGTTCTTCGAAAAAAAGGTTGCCAACGTGATGTGTACATGGACTATAAAATTACAGGAGTCTTTCATTGGGTTTCAATTACTTACTTCATCAGCGGCCTGCCGCCCGCTATCTCGTTGCCTCGGTGTCATCTCAGATCTGCATCAACCACAACATGGCATGCTATGGTCCTATGACTTGAGATCTATGATGACCAAACAGTATTGCAAGGGTTCGCCGGATATGGCAGTTGTAGCTGCGCGCCATGAAAATCAAATGAAGAACCATGGAAATTGGAACATCCAGAATTCAGTTAAATGATAGATCATTCTACACTATGAGCTTAATAGGATGGCAACTTAATCAATCAACATATGACAACCCTAACTTATTACCCCTATCTGTAGCACCTCGGCCGGACAAACAGATTGTTTAGCACCTCAATTTGTCGAGTTACAAAACCCTAATGCATTGAGGGAGAAGAAACTTACTGGTGGGAGAGCAACAGCGACTGTACGGCATGGAAGGGGGCGGCCAGCGTGATGAGGTGGGCGGCTCCGTTCAAGCAGGATGAGGTTGGCGGCTTCGTGCCGTCGGGTTGATGTGGTGGATTCGAGCACTGCCGGTGAGGCGGCCTCCTCCAACCTAGTCGTCGCGCGCCTCCGCCGCCAGTTAAGTCGCCACCTCCGCCGCCAGCATCTTTCGTTCCCTGAGGGCTGAGAGAGCGAGAGGAAGGACGGGGTTGACTGTTGAGCACGGAAAATGGGCCAAAACAACCCGATACGAGCCCAATTAACCACAGGGGCCCAAAAAAGCTACCGGAGTAGCTGCCCCTCGAACAGCCGATCTCGCGAAAAACATCCCAGGAAGATCCAGTGGCCAGGATCGGCCAGCACATGAAAACGAACGGTTAAGATGTTGAGTGCTTGAGAGGGCTGGGATGGTGCTCAATTTTAATATATCTAAATGGAATAAGGAGTGGCAAGAGCCTAAGCTTGGGTATGCCCATGGCACCCCAAGATATTCAAGGATAGCCAAAAGCCTAAGCTTGGGGATGCCCGGGAAGGCATCCCCTCTTTTGTATTCGTTCATTGGTAACTTTACTTGGAGTTATATTTTTATTCGCCACATGATATGTGTTTTGCTTGGAGCGTCGTGTATTATATTAGTCTTTGCTTTTTGGTTTACCACAATCATCCTTGCTGTACACACCTTTTGGGAGAAGCCCAGTTGATTAGAATTTGCTAGAATACTCTATGTGCTTCACTTATATCTTTTGAGCTTGATAGTTTTTGCTCTAGTGCTTCACTTATATCTTTTAGAGCACGGCGGTGGATTAATTTTGAAGAAATTGCTAGTCTCTCATGCTTCCCTTATATTATTTTGAGAGTATTTTAGAACAGCATGGTATTTGCTATGGTTACAAATTTGGTCCTAGAATGATGAGCATACAAGTTGGATATAATAAAAACTATCATAGAAAGTGAATTGGATGCTATGATCAATTTGATGCTTGATAATTGTTTTGAGATGTGGAGGTAGTGATATTAAAGTCATGCTAGTTGAGGTGATTATGAAAAATACTTGTGTTGAGGTTTGTGATTCCCGTAGCATGCACGCATGGTGAACCGCTTTGTGATGAAGTTGGAGCACAATTTTATTTATTGATTGTCTTCCTTATGAGTGGCGGTCAAGGACGAGCGATGGTCTTTTCCTACCAATCTACCCCCTAGGAGCATGCGCATAGTACTTTGATTTTTTATGACTTTTAGATTTTTGCAACAACTACATGAGTTCTTTTAACTAATGTTGAGTTCATGGATTATACACACTCTTTCACCCTTCCACCATTGCTAGCCTCTCTTGTGCCGCGCAACTTTCGCCGGTACCATACACCCACCATTTACCTTCCTCAAAAAAGCCACCATACCCACCTATTATGGCATTTCCATAGCCATTCCGAGATATATTGCCATGCAACTTTCCACCGTTCCGTTCATATGACATGCATTACTTTTGTCATATGCTCTTTGCATGATCATGTAGTTGGCATCGTATTTGTGGCAAGGCCACCTTCATAATTTTCATACATGTCGCTCTTGGTTCATTGCATATCCCGGTACACCGTCGAAGGCATTCATATAGAGTCATATCTTGTTCTAGCTTTGAGTTGTAATTCTTGAGTTGTAAATACATAAAAGTGTGATGATCTTTATTATTAGAGCATTGTCCTAGTGAGGAAAGGATGATGAAGACTATGATTCCCCCACAAGTCGGGATGAGACTTCGGACTTTACAAAAAGAAAAAAAAGAAAAAAAAGAAAAAGGAAAGAAAAAAAGAAAGGCCAAAAATAAAAAAAGGAAAAGGCCAAAGGAAAAAAAAGAGAAAAAAGGAAAAAAAAAGAAGAAAATAAAATAAAATAAAATGAGAGAAAAAGAGAGAAGGGACAATGCTACTATCTCTTTTTCCACACTTGTGCTTCAAAGTGGCACCATGATCTTCATGATAGAGAGTCTCATATGTTGTCACTTTCATATACTAGTGGGAATTTTTCATTATAGAACTTGGCTTGTATATTCCAATGATGGGCTCCCTCAAATTGCCCTAGGTCTTCATGAGCAAGCAAGTTGGATGCACACCCACTTAGTTTCGTTTGTTGAGCTTTCATATATTTATAGCTCTAGTGCATCCGTTGCATGGCAATCCCTACTCACTCACATTGATATCTATTAATGGGCATCTCCATAGCCCATTGATACGCCTAGTTGATGTGAGACTAGCTTCTCCTTTTTTGTCTTCTCCACAACCACCATTCTATTCCACATATAGTGTTATGTCCATGGCTCACGCTCATGTATTGCGTGAAAGTTGAAAAAGTTTGAGATTATTAAAGTATGAAACAATTGCTTGGCTTGTCATCGGGGTTGTGCATGATTAAATACTTTATGTGATGAAGATAGAGCAACAGCCAGACTATATGATTTTGTAGGGATAACTTTCTTTGGCCATGTTATTTTGAGAAGACATGATTACTTTGATTAGTATGCTTGAAGTATCACTATTTTTATGTCAATATGAACTTTTATTTTGTATCATTTGGATCTGAACATTCATGCCACAATAAAGAAAATTACATTGAGAATTATGCTAGGTAGCATTCCACAACAAAACTTCTGTTTTTATCATTTACCTACTTGAGGACGAGCATGAATTAAGCTTGGGGATGCTTGATACGTCTCCAACGTATCTATAATTTTTGATTGTTCCATGCTATTATATTACCCCTTTTGGATGTTTATGGGCTTTATTTTACACATTTATATCATTTTTGGGACTAACCTACTAACCGGAGGCCCAACCCGTATTGCTGTTTTTTGCCTATTTCAGTATTTCGAAGAAATGAAATATCAAACAGAGTCCAAACAGAATGAAACCTTCGGGAGCGTGATTTTTGGAACGAACGTGATCTAGAGGACTTGGAGTGCAAGTCAAGAAACAGCCTAGGCAGCCACGAGAGGGTACCCCCCCTATAGGGCGCGCCCCCTGTCTCGTGGGCCCCACGGGCGGCCACCGATGTACTTCTTCCTCCTATATAAGCCTACGTACCCCGAAAACATCCAGGGAGCCAACAAAACACAATTTCCACCACCGTAACCTTCTGTATCCGCGAGATCCCAATTGGAGCCTTCGCCGATGCTCTGCCGGAGGAGGAATCGACCACAGAGGGCTTCTACATCAACACCATAGCCTCTCCGATGAGTTGTGAGTAGTTTACCACAGACCTTCGGGTCCATAGTTATTAGCTAGATGGATTCTTCTCTCTTTTTGGATCTCAATACAATGTTCTCCCCCTCTCTTGTGGAGATCTATTCGATGTAAACTCTTTTTGCGGTGTGTTTGTCGAGATCCAATGAATTGTGGGTTTATGATCAAGTTTGTCTATGAGAAATATTTGAATTTCCTCTGAATTCTTTTATATATGATCGAGTTATCTTTACAAGTCTCTTCGAATTATCAGTTTGGTTTGGCCTACTAGATTGATCTTTCTTGCCATGGGAGAAGTGCTTAGCTTTGGGTTCAATCTTGCGGTGTCCTAACCCAGTGACAGCAGGGGTTGCAAGGCACATATTGTATTGTTGCCATCGAGGATAAAAAGATGGGGTTTATATAATATTGCATGAGTTTATCCCTCTACATCATGTCATCTTGCTTAAGGTGTTACTCTGTTCTTATGAACTTAATACTCTAGATGCAGGTAGGAGTCGGTCGATGTGTGGAGTAATAGTAGTAGATACAGGCAGGAGTCGGTCTACTTGTCACGGACGTGATGCCTATATACATGATCATGCCTAGATAATCTCATAATTATTCACTTTTCTATCAATTGCTCGATAGTAATTTGTTCACCCACCGTAATAATTACTTATGCTATCTTGAGAGAAGCCTCTAGTGAAACCTATGGCCCCCGGGTCTATCTCTTATCATATTTGCTTCCAATCTACTTTTATTTGCATCTTTACTTTTTGCATCTATATTATAAAATACCAAAAATATCTATCTTATCATACTATCTCTATTAGATCTCACTTTCACAAGTGGCCGTGAAGGGATTGACAACCCCTTTATTGCGTTGGTTGCGAGTTCTTCGTTTGTTTGTGTAGGTGCGTGGGACTTTTGAGGAGCCTCCTACTGGATTGATACCTTGGTTCTCAAAAACTGAGGGAAATACTTACGTTACTATTGCTCCATCACCCTTTCCTCTTCAAGGAAAACCAACGCAAGCTCAAGACGTAGCACCCACACACGTTCGGTCCTGCACACGGCTCACGCAAACGGAACACGCTTCGGCTTGCCTCTTCACTAACACGTGGGACTGCACTTGGAGAAACCGACCATGCGCCAAACTCCCCCCACCCAAAAATTCCCCCCAAATCCGATTCAACCGCCCTTCGGCCAACTAGCCAATAATATTCCCCAAACCCCCTCCCCCCGCCCCCTCCACTCCATTCGCTCTGTCAAAGCCGCCCTCCCCACCGTGCCGATACGTCGGTGCCGTGGTTCATCGAGGGGACGCACGGTGATCCTCTCGCTCCCACTGTACGCTCTCGTAGACTGCTGTCCTCTAGCCGTGCCACCACCGTTGGCTACGTTCTTGTGGAGGCGCACGGCGGTCAGCGCCACCACCACTGGCGATGTTTGTGTGGAGATGCACGGCGGTCAGCTTCTCCCACGGTATGTGCATTCTAGACTGAGGCCCCGTTCATGTCGGTGTAGCGTTGAATGTTAGCTGATAGACGTTGTTAGTCTCATTGTTTGCCGAAGTAGTCTACAGTCAATATGCTCTGCTTAAGAAGCTTCCTTGCCCTGTTCTGCACTCAATCTGCTTAGCTGAAATGGCATGCCAAGGCCGATTAGTTGCTAAAATATCCTACCATATATTTATTGTGACGTAGATTGCCATGGTCTAGTAGCCAATCTATTAGGTGAAATAGATCTACACCGTCTTATACTCAATCTTTGTTGCTGCGATGGCGTTCGATAGTTTGATGGCTGTGTGCTCGGCCTCATTGACTGCTGAAATAGCCTGCCATAATTTAGCACTCAAATTTGTTTGCTGAATTAGCTTTACACATATTTCGTTACTTAGATCTGCTCGTCCAAATATCTTGCCATAGCTTTAGACATCGACATAGGTATTTTTTTCTGGACTTCATAAAAAAGCATATATGTTTTTCCTGTAATGTCTAGTAGAAGAACAAATTTGTATGTCTAACAGATGGACAGGACTTGGATAACTTCTGCTCGAAGATTCTCCGCTGCATATGTCGAGGGGGTTGAAAACTTCATGAACTTTATCAGAGCTGAGTACGGTGGTCCGAAATCAGATGTGCTCTGCCCATGTAGCAGTTGTATGAATTCAGTTATAAGACCCCAGTCAACTGTGCAAAATCGTCTACACTTGTATGGGATGTCGGTCACATATACTAGGTGGGTTCATCATGGTGAAACTGTGAACGTCAATGTTATTGACTACGTGGAAGCAGCAGCTCACCATCTTGATCTGCCTGATGAGTACGGTGGTCCGAAATCAGATGTGCTCTGCCCATGTAGCAGTTGTATGAATTCAGTTATAAGACCCCAGTCAACTGTGCAAAATCATCTACACTTGTATGGGATGTCGGTCACATATACTAGGTGGGTTCATCATGGTGAAACTGTGAACGTCAATGTTATTGACTACGTGGAAGCAGCAGCTCACCATCTTGATCTGCCTGATGCTCAGGTGGAAGAGGAGGAGGAGGTGGTGGTGGTGGCGGAGCTAGTGAGATTGACCAACATTGAAACAATGCTACGAAATGCTCATGCATTCCGTGAACTTTCACCTGCAGAAGAAAAACGATGGGCCCGCATGTTGGAACAATGCAACGTGGCTGTCACCCCAGGAAATAAGCTATCAGTATTCTCAGCTATGGTCACCTTTCCTCAGGTGAAGACATCTGAGCGGATGACCAACATATCATTCGATGCGATGTTGGCTGCTTTCCGCAAATCTTTCCCAGATGTGTCTGAGCTGCCACGCACCTACAGTAAAATGAAGAATTTCCTTCGTGTAGTTGGAATTGGATATGATATGATGCATTGTAAGAATAATTGTGTTCTGTTCTGGAAGGATTATACCAACTTAAGTGAATGCCCGAAATGCAAATCATCAAGATGGAAAGATGGCGATGCTATGAAGAGGATTCGTCATAATGTTCTGAGACATTTTCCAATTATACAAAGATTGTAGAGGTTGTTTCATGATGCTGAAACAAGTGAGGATATACCGTGGCATCCTAGGAACCAGGAGTACCGACATCAGAATGTAATGAGCCATCCATCTCATGGTAGTGAGTGGAAAAAGCTTCAGTCATAAACACAAAAAGTTTGTTGCTGACCCGAGAAACATTAGACCTGGCTTAGCTTCAGATGGATTTAACCCATTTGGCCACCAAAGCGCCACATATAGCATGTGGCCAATGCTTGTTATCCCTTACAACATGCCTCCAAATGTCTGCACCAAAGAATCAAACTACATGATGGCCTTGCTCATCCCAGGTCCAAAAAGTCTTGGAAAGGATTTTGATTTGTTCATGGAGCCTCTTGTGGAGGAACTTCAATAGCTATGGGGGGGGGTGTTCTCACTCGAGACCTATATAGCAACCCACCATCTGATTTCTTTCTGCGTGTTGTTATAATTTGGTGCATCCATGATTATCCATCTTTGGGCACTATGTCAGGGCGAACGACACATGGTTACAATGCATGTGTTCGTTGTGAAAGGAATCCGCTGTCATACGCAATACTTAGCAAGATCTGTTACATTGGACACCGCCGTTTCCTTGCCAAGGACAAGCCGCATCCTAGAAAATACCAAAGACATGTGTTCAATGCAAAGCATCAAAACCATGATGCGCCAAAGAGGCTCACCGCTGATGAGTTGCAAGTGGAATTAGAGAAGGTCGGGCATATTACACCAGGAAACCATCCTGGTAGTGGTAGCGGGAAAAGGAAGCGTGGCAGGGCAGAAGAGAGATTATTGTTTACCCACAGGTCCACTTTGTGGGACTTGGAGTATTGGAAAGATTTGGATCTGCGGCATAATCTTGATGTGATGCACATCAAGAAAAATATATGTGACAGCATTATCGGCACACTTCTTAATATTGAAGGCAACACGAAAGATACCTTAAAATCTAGGATTGATTTGACACACCTGGGGATCAGACAGGATTTGCACGTGCAAGATGAAGGTAAACCACGGGATATGGCACCAGCTGTGTACGTCTTGGACAAGGTAAATAAGAAAAGAATTCTACGAGGTCCTGTCACATGTGAGATTCCCACATGGATTTGCTTCCAACCCTGAAAGGAGAGTCAGTGCAGATGGAAACAAGGTATAGGGGTTGAAAACTCATGACTACAACGTCCTACTTCAAAGGGGTTTACCTGTTATCCTTAGAGGGTTGGGCCGCCCTGACTTATACAGAGCAGTTGCAGAGTTGGGACAATTCTTTGGGGAACTCTGCAGTAAAAATATCAGGATAGATGCTTTGGAGCGTCTTAGAGACAAGATACCAACTATCCTATGCGACCTTGAGAAGATATATCCTCCAGCCTTCTTTGATGTGATGGTGCATTTGGTTGTTCATCTACCTGATGAGGCACTACTTAGAGATCCAGTACAGTATGGCTGGATGTACCCTATTGAAAGGCGGCTAGGCACTTTCAAGGGCTATGTTAGGAATAGAGCTAGACCCGAGGGTTCCATTGCAAAGGCCTACATTGCTACAGAAGCGTTGACATTCTGCTCAAAATACATTGAAACAGTTGATCAGCTTAGCAAAGAGGTGGGTGAAGACAATCTCGGGCTCAACATTTTCGATTATTCTATTCGAGTTACAGGGAAGAGTCGACAAGAGGACAAACCTAAAGATTTGGACAAAATGGTTTGGTATGTGTTGAATAACTGTCCTGAGATACTACCTTATATCAAGTAAGTGCTAAGTACTGCAGCTTATACATCGTAATCTACTAAACTTGCAGCACATTCTTATATATTTAGATGTTTGACGCGATCACTATGTTGTGCAGCATCTACAAAAAGGAGTTACTGCTGCAAAATCCAAGAAACATTGACAAACTCGTTATGGCAGGTTTGCGAAATGGTTCAAGAGCCATGTAAGCTTTTGAATGCACTGTCAGTTTTTTTAATATATTGAGTACATAAGATGATCAGCTTGTCTATTTTCTAACCATAGGTTAAGAAGATGCGGGAGGATGGGCAGACAGTTGATGATGCCCTTTACTCACTAGCAATGGGTCCTGATACTCGGGTAAGACATTATGAATCTTGCGTTGTTGGAGATGTGCGCTACAACACCCTTGCACGAGACGAAGGCAGGAAGACACAAAACAGTGCCATCATGAGCACGGATACGTATCACAAAGAGACAACTGAAATGTATGTTAACATAACAGACATTGTTCAGTTGCAGTATATATCCAGTTTCAAGGATCATTGGTGTGTGGTTCTGTTGTGCTGTCATTGGTATAACCTGTTTTCAAGGATCGCAAAACCCAGAGATGATGATTATTTCAAATCCATCAATGTCAAGGTGGCGTACCAGACCAACGAGCCTTTAATTTGGCAAATCAAGCAACACAGATATTTTTCTTGGAAGACACATTTGCATGTAGCGATGACTGGAGAGTATTGCAAAGGTTTGAGCAGAGGAATTCGTTTAATGAAGTTTCATAACAAGATGATGCTTACACTGCTCATGATGTACAAGATAACATAGATATTCCTAATATCTTTGAGAACCATCACGTCAATGATGCCGGCGAAAAGATTGTCTGACGTGTTGTGGGCATACAAGAGTTGATCAAGAAGAAGCCAACGTTCGAGGACGTTGACACTACAAAAAAAAGACACATCCGTGACATTTTGGGCCGAACGAATTTTTTTCCTGTCATACATATGACACTTCTATGACGATAATTGTGACAAAACCCGGTATCATCATAGATGTGGTGGGCTCCTACTTCTATGACAAAAAATCATGACAGAAAATGGGCTTTTCGTCCTGGGCGGGCCGGAGACGCAGCTGCATGACATTCTTTGGGCCGTCCATGACGGAAAAAACCATGGTAGAAGCGAGGGGGAGGAAAATTTCGGGGAGTTGCCGGTTACGGTGGGAGGTCGGGGGCCGAGCGATGCGCGTTTCTCTCATACACGTGCGAGACATTGGCTCTAACTGAACCCGAGCGAGGCGTTGGGCTCTAACTGAACCCGAGCGATTGCACTACAGGCTACGCGTTACTGAACCTGAGTGATCGATGGCTGTTAACTGAACCTGATGGAGTGATTCTTTCGCTACTGCTGCTAACTGAAGCCTATCGATTGGATGAATAGTGAGCATTGCGGGGGGAGGGGGTTGAATGAGCAGTGAGCGGTGGCGTTGCCTCTGGATGAACAGGACCCCGTGGTGTGGAGGGCTGGATGAACAGTAGACGGTGGAGGGGTAGCCGTGGAGGGGTGGTTGAACAAGACCCTGTGGTGTGGAGGGCTGGATGAACCGTAGACGGTGGAGGGCTGGATGAACAGTAGACGGTGGAGGGGTGGTTGAACAGTAGCCAGTGGAGTAGCGCGCGGTGGAGGATGGATGAACAGGAGCCCGTGGAGGCTAGAGGAGGTCGACGGTAGCCCGTGGAGGCTGGAGGACGTCGACGGTGGAGATGAACAGTATCCCATGGAGTCCCGTTTTGCGGTACACCACACCCCTCCCGATGAACAGGACCCCGTTTCGACCATAGCGCTCCAACACAAGTCCGTTTCGTCCGTTTTGCGGTATGCCACACCCCTCCCGATCAACAGGACCCCCATTTCGACCGTAGGAGGTCAGTTTCCTCTGTTTTGCGGTACGCCACACCCCTCCCGATCAACAGGACCCCCGTTTCGATCGTAGGAGGTCCGTTTCCTCCGTTTTGTGGTACGCCACACCCCTCCCGATCAACAGGACCCTGTTCTGAATGTAGGAGGTCCGTTTCCTCCATTGTGCGGTACGCCAGGCCTCGTTTCCATCGCCTGTTCCGTCCAATCCGGTTGGCTCCCACGCGTTCCGTTGCCTCCCGATGAACACGACGCATTCCGTTTCCTCCCCATGAACACAACGCATTACGTTGCCTCCCCATGAACACGATGCATTATGTTGCCTCCCCATGAACACGACGCATTCCCTTACCTCCCCATGAACACGAGCGCTCGCCATACGTATGCACGACTAGGCGTTCAAGACCCCGCCCGTATGTACACATACGTGGCCGTATTTTTTTCTTGCACCCTGGCCATTGTACGTACGTGTACATGCTACGTGCGCGCCTCTACTATGACACGTGCGCGCCTCTACATCGACCGGTATGTACGTACACGTTCGCGACCAGGATGACAACGCTACGTATGCTTCGACTAGGTGGGTCCCGACTGTCAGGCACTTCCTTGCCTGCGAAGATGTAGCTGGTGGGTCCCAGCAGTCAGGGGGGCGAATCGTTTTGTTTTTTTGCCCGGACGCACTTCCTTGCGTGTGAAGGTGTAGCTGCTGGGTCCCAGCAGTCAGGGGGGCGAATCTTTTTTTTTGCCCAGACTCACTTCCTTGCGTGCGAAGGTGTAGCTGCTGGGTCCCAGCAGTCAGGGGGGCGAATCGTTTTTTTTCTCAGAAGCACTTCCTTGCGTGCGAAGGTGTAGCTGGTGGGTCCCAGCAGTCGGGGGGCAAATTGTTTTTTTCGGACGCACTTCCTTGCGTGCGAAGATGTAGCTGGTGGGTCCCAGCAGTCAGGGGGGCGAATCGTTTTTTTTCGGATGCACTTCCTGGCGTGCGAAGATGTAGCTCGTGCGTCCCAGTAGTCAGGGGGCGAATCATCTTTTTCGCAAAATACGGTGGCTCGTCCAGTGGGTCCCCGCTGTCAGGTGGAGGAATAATTATTTTGCGCGTAATAAGGAGGCACTTCCTTGCGGCTGCCGTGGACCTAGCTGTCAGCCTCTCCACGTACAGTCCACATTCGATGGAAGTCGTTCCTTGACCACGTTGACCACGCCGCGCCGAGAGCACCATGGCGGTGGACGACGACGAGGCCTAGGAAGGGGACGATGCAGAGCCGGGGAAGACGTGGCAGTGGATGCACACGCGAAGAGGAGTACGAGGGTTCACTGGTTCGGCTTCGCTGCCGTCGCCGTAGAATAACAGGGGGTGTGGGTGAGTGGAGGGATGGCCTGGCCAGCGGTGGGAGTAGTAGGGGGCGGTGAGGACTCCGCGGTAGCACAGCCGGCCATGGGAGGCAGGAGCAGGCGGCACGACCGGCGCTGCTTTGGGCGGCTGGAGCAAGAATACCAGAGGTTGAAGAAGCACAACAGCCGTTGGATGGACATCGTACGGTCACTGCAGCTAGAATCGTTTATATTGACTAAGTTGACAAAGCCCTTGGTACGTCAACTTAGTAGCCCACAGGTCAGCTTCCAAAACGGTGCGCCCCAGATGTCAGGGGGAGGAAACATTTTTTGGGCGGGTGAAGCTAGAATATCCGAGATTGAAGAAGAAGCACGGCATCCGTTGGATGGACATCCAACGGCCACTGCTGCTAGAACCGTGTGTTGACTATAAGTTGGCAAAGCCTTGCATACGCGTCAACTCTGTTTTTTTAGGGGACGCGTCAACTTAGTAAGGCCAGAAGTGTGTGGCAGAGAACTTATAGCCCATTTGAGATTTGTAAGAATGTGTAGCCCATTTTTGAATTCTAATGGAATTTACTACAACCCATTTACAATTTGTTAAAAGTACAACCCATTTCAACCAACCGTTCAAAACAGAATTCAATAAAATTTCCCACATTTTGATGGGATCCGAATATTTTTATCCCGAAATTTCTAGTCAGATTAAATACAATTTCAATATAGATTTATATTACGTAAAAATCCAACAAAACATTGCGCTCACAACAATTAATGAAATTAAAATTTTCAATATTCCAAAAACAATATTTTATAAAGTAATCACTGTTTGGTGCATTTTTTTATAGTTACTACCCAGTTTTTATAATTACATCCCATTTATTATTTCTTAAAGCCCATTTTCTTGTTAAGCCTAATGCATCCCTCCTAGGAAAGATTTGCAGCCCAGCGGGGCGGAGAATAACAACTTAACCTTGCCTGGGTATTCCTAAAAAAAGTATAGCTAGGCTAGCCATTTTCATCTTGAAAAAAAATTAATATCTCGGCTGGAAATCTGGCCTGGGCTAGACGGGCCACAACCCGCCCAGTTAATACCTGCAGCGATGTTTTCGTTGTTGTTCAGAGGAGAAAAATTAATATCTGGGGTAAACATCAAAAAACTCTGCAGTGCTCACACCTCAAAAACACAAATACTGCTCGAGCTGCTTGGTCCCAGCTGTTGGCCTCTTCTTGTGCAATTCTCTCGTTTATTGACTACTCCCTCCTTTCCGGTTTATAATGCTCAATTCAAAAATCTCACAAATCAAGGTAGATGGCGAGTGGTGGAATACATTTTTTAGTTTTGCAAAAGCACCTAATTAATGCTCTTGTTATCCTCAAAAAATTATGTTTATCAATGCATTAATTGCAATGCATGCACGCATAAAGTACATGCATTGGTCAATTTTCTCTTAATACTTGCATGCAATGATTTAATGCACCTTGGAATCTGAACATGTGATGGAAAACAACCAAATTGAGCCTTATAAAATGGAAAAAATAAATTTTTTAGATAAGCCCTATAAACCGGAAAGGAGGGAGTACATAGGTTGACAATGGTGTGGGACCGCGATGTCAGGAAACCAGGAGGAAGCAAAATAAATTATAGTTATATATATATATATATATATATATATATATATATATATATAATAAGGAGGCACTTGCGTACGTGAGGCTATGGACCTGGTGGGTCCCCATTGTCATCCTATCCAAGTAAAGTCATCTCCTCGCCCGCGCGCGCTTTCTGCCCGAAACAGTCAGCACCGGCCGCCCCACTTCCCGGTGCAGGCGATTGCTCCGCCTTCAAACGACACAAGTGCCATCCACCCGTCCATGTCACACCCTAGCTAGTTCATGCATTAGAGTGTTGCATCCTGTCTATTTGTTTCAACAGAAACTTGAAATGGGGATGACAGAACCCCCAGCCCCCTCTGAAACAAACTAGGGTTTACTAAAAATAATTTCAATGAACCTGAAATGCCCTTCTAAAATGTCCATCATTTTTGTCTTGGTTCAGAACCTCTGCCAAAAGTGGTGCACAATTTTCTAGGTCATCCTAAGGTCTTTGAATTAAATCATAAGTATTTGAGTTTGGGCATTTAAATTATATAAAATATTTCAAATGCCCAAATAATCCCAAACTAAAATGTTCCATGCTGGATATATTCCAGTTAGTGGCCATGAGCAGTTTGGTGATTCTTGGAGTTGTCTAGGTATTTTTAGAAAGTAAAGTTACAGAATAAATAGAAAAGAGAAATAAGAGAGAGAGAGAGAGAGAGGGAACTAACCTAGGAGCCCACTAGCCAGCCCACCTAGCCGGCCCAGCCCAGCAGCCGCTCCAGCGAGCTGCTTGCCTTCGCCAGGAAGGCAGGCAGGTGCTCGACGGCGGCACCAGCGCGCGCCACGCAGCTGCCCGTCGCCCTGCTTCCTCCCCTCGCCGCCCTGCTGGCCTGGACGACCTCCACGTCGCGCCCCGAACCCCGTGGACACATCCATTCTCCCCCTGCCTCTCTCCCTCGCTCTCCCGCACCATGGCCGACGCCACCGCAGCCGCACCGTCGCCGTAGTCGCGCTCTCCGTCGTCCCTGCACCGCGCTGCCGTGTCCAGGAGCTCCGCCGCCCTCCTCTTCTTCGAGCTAGCCGAGCCCTGAGCGCTCGCTTGCCCAGAGGCCTCTGCACCGACCTTGCCCGACTCCTCCATCGCCGGAGATCCCCTTCGCCGTCACCGCCGCACCAGCTCGTCCCCGACCGCGCCGTCTGCTTCCTCGAGACCGCCGTGAGCCCAGCTACCTTTCCCCCCTTTCCTTTCTTGCTCTCGTGCACCACAGCGAGCACATGAAGCTTCACCGCACGCGCCGCCGCCGAGCTCGTCGCCGACGTGACTCCGGCCACCCACCGGCCACACCACCGTGTCCAACGCACTCACCGCACTCGCAGGAACTCGTAGCACCACTCCACGCGCCTCACCGTGCCCCCCAGCGTCGTGTTCGACCTCGGCCGAACTCCAGCGACTGCCAAGGTCGTCGCCGGTGCCGTTTCCGGCCACCTCGGGCTCAACCACCACCACCAAGAGTTGTGGCTTGCTCCCAGCTACACGTAGATGCCCTCCGCCGCTCATTTGGTCGCCGGAACGCACAAATGCACTCTCGCCACCACGTTCGGCCTCGCCGGTGGCTAAATGCCGGCGAGTTGACCCTGCTGACCCCTCGTTTGACCACGGGTGGGCCCAGTTTGACCCCCCTGGGTCAATGACAGGTGCGGCACAGCCCTGTTAACTAATCAGGATTAGTAATAACTAATATTTAGTTAAACTAATTACACTGACACATGGAACCCACTAGTCAGGTTTGAGCTGGACTGTTCCATTGACCACTAACGTCATCCTGACGTAATGCTGATGTAGTAATTTATTTACTAGAATTATTTTATACAGGAAATTCCAGGAAATACCACAAACTTCAAAAAATCATAGAAATTAATCTGTAGCTCCAAATGCAAAGTGTTATATATGAAAAATGATCAGAAAAATCCAATCTATCCATCTGTACTGGTTTCATGCATGTTTAAGCAAGCTAACCCGATGTTTAGTGCAGAACAAGATAAAGCACTTAAAAGGGCCATTTATGAGTTTGAAACTTGAATCTTTGATTCAAAATGGTTCAAACCCGTCTGGTCTTAGTTGCATTAGCCCAATACACTCATTTTGCCATGTTTCATGCATGCATCATATTGTTGCATATTGTTTGGTGATGTTTGTGTATCGGTGCTCTTTGCGGCAGGTTCTGCCTCCGAGGAGTACCACGATTACCCTAACGAAGAACAATATCAGTGCATCGACCCATCAGGCAAGCAACCAACCATTTGATCATATCGATACAATCCCATGTTCTCGCTTCTGCTCTCTTTTACTGCATTAAGACAACTCGATTCAAACTGCCGTGTGCTACGGTAGTTGAACCCATTTTCTCTGCATGACCTGTCATTGCCACAGTAAATAGATGAAACCCACTAGCATGTGTAGGAGTTGATTGAGCCATATGTATGTGTTGTTCCTACCTTGCTATGCCTGCTATGCTTAGAGTCGTGTCAGGTCTGGTTCATCTGGGTGATGGGCTAGAGTGAAATGATCATGCCAGTAATGAGAGTGGTGTGTTGAACACGATTTGTAAAGGTATCGATGAGAGTCCATGTAGGAGTACATGGTGGGTTGTTTCATTGAAGCCGACCTTAAGCACTGAGATCTGTGTGTGTGATTTAAGATTCAGCTACTACCATGCATTGGGCCCGAAACCAATGGACCCTCTCGGCTTCTTATTCACCCTAGTCCTCTGTCCAGGAGTTGCAAGTAGTTTCTGGTGTTTGTAGCTTACTGGAGGCCGTGGGTAGCGCTGACCCGCGGGGTGGGCTGTTATGCGGTAGGTACGTGGCACGGTGTACCGGATGCCCGTTAGGTATCTCGGGAACCCTGCACACATCGTTTGGGGCCGTATGTGGAAACCTCGGCCGGACTCCCTACGGATGGAACCTGAATAGGCGATAAACCTGGACTAGAGACTTAGGTGTTTAGGTAGGTCATGGCCGACACCCACGTTGGGCCTCCGCTTGAAGGTTGCCAAGTACATGTTGTGTAAACGGCGGTAAGTGGTGAGAGCGTGTATGAAGAAGTACACCCCTGCAGGGTTAACATCATCTATTCGAATATCCGTGTCCGCGGTAAAGGACTACTTGGTTGCCTATACAGTTCATAGACAAGTAAATGGATACTACTAAAAGCCTCAAGATAAGCGTGAGTGCCGAGGATGGCTCTTTCGTAGGATGACGGAGGTGGATCCTCGATGGTGTATTGAAGTGGTGAGTAGTGGACTCGAGTGCGCAAAACCATTTCAAGTTGGTGTCTCGTAGGATAGCTTAGCCAAGAGTCAAAGCTGGCTTGCTGCAATAACCCCACCAACCCTTCTTGATAATGTGTGTGTATGTAGGGTCTGATGTAAGTCTTGCTGAGTACCTTTGTACTCATGTTGCTTTAATTTACATTTTACAGAAGACGCTGCAACCCCTTCTGACGGGTTCTTCGTAGACGTTGACATCGATGAGTAGACTGAGGCCCAGGTGGTGACCCTGAGCTTATGAAGGACCATGTAGTATAGCTAGGCTTCCCCAAGCCTCTTTTATTTTACTAGATGTCTGTACTCAGACATGTCTCTTCCGCTGTTGGCTTGTATGATTGTATGACTTGAATGCTGGGTCGTGTGACCCGTACTTGTGTGTATGATATGTATGGCTCTCTGAGCCTTTAAATAAAGTACTTGTATTGTAGAGTCATGTTGTGATGCCTTGTTGTATTTGCACATATCGAGCATATTGTGTGTATGATTGAAATGCTTGGTATGTGTGGGATCTGACTATCTAGTTGTTTATTCTTAGTAGCCTCTCTTACCGGGAAATGTCTCCTAGTGCTTCCATTGAGCCATGGTAGCTTGCTACTGCTCCGGAACACTTAGGCTGGCCGGCATGTGTCCTTCTTCGTTCTTGTGTCTATCCCTTTGGGGAAATGTCACGCGATGGATACCAGAGTCCTGTTAGCCCGCTACAGCCCGGTTCACCGGAGTCCTGCTAGCCCAGCGCTACAGCCCGGATTCACTCGTTGATGACCGACACGTTCGATGCTGGGTCATGGATGCCTGTCCCTGTAAGTTTGTGCCACTTTGGGTTCACGACTAGCCATGTCAGCCCGGGTTCTTTGTCATATGGATGCTAGCGGCACTATCATATACGTGAGCCAAAAGGCGCAAACGGTCCCGGGAAAAGGTAAGGTGGCACCCGTGGGAATAACGTGCGTGAGGCCGCAAAGTGATATGATGTGTTACATGCTAGATCGGTGTGGCTTAGGATCGGGGTCCTGACAGCATTAGCATCAGAGCCGGACTGCCTGTAGGTTCTCCAAGCCAAACTAGTCGATGTTGAGTCTAGAAATGCTTTAGTTATATGTAGGGGAATTGATTGTGGGATGGAACGTAAGGCTCTTTTTACTGCTTTACCTCATGGCATTCTGATCTGAGTCAGTCTATTCTTCCACCGGGGGTTAAGGAATTAGGATCTCTTCTCTCTATCAGGTTCACGTGTTACTAATCAGTAGTACCTTATAGGTTTGATGGATACAAGCCTAGTTCAGTTCTACTACCCCATTATGTTGCTAAGATGGACCCAGAACCTTGATATGATGTTGTTGAGTGTCTATGCAATTCTTTGCAAAATGCCTCAAAATCCTTCTTGAACATTTACAGTCGTTATGTTGTCCAATTTCTGCTAGAAATTCTAATGCCTTTGTATTATATCATGTTCCAGATGGCTTCCCGTCCTCTGAATCAAGTGGTTCGCCTGACTCGATGCCTAGATGTACCCGGCCATACTGCCATGTTGGTCAGGGTAATGACTGAGGCTGGATACCGTTGGTATCCCGAGTACACGGTCGAAGAGCAATTTCGAGACTTTAATCAAAGTCAATATTTCTGCACTGTCAGGATATTTCCTTCTTATCCTGGGTCTACCGAGCCCCTCCACTGTTCCTATGGACTCGGGGTTACTATTGAGATGGCTGTGCAGGATGCTGCCTACTCTATGATGACCATCATGTGAGTCAGGACTGGCTTGTTTCGGAACTCCGACTTCCGATATTTGCAAGCTTCACTCCCGGGAGCACAAGGGTATCTCCAGGCTATCTATGCTGACTCCACTCAGGAGGACTCACTAACCCGCACCACTGCACAGTTGCTTGAGGACAAGGACCATGAAAATCGGGCCTTGAGACTGGAGCTTTTCAATACCCGTGCTGATCATTGGGCCACTTTGACTCGGTTTGCACCGGCTGTGCAAGCTGGATATATGGATATGTGAGATCTCTACCCTGTGAAATCTGCTCTGCCAGGCATGGTGGATTGGCGTGATGTGAGAGGCATCACCCCACCCCATGGTCCCTGCAGGCCACCGTTTGTTGGTCCAAGACCTCATCCTAGCCCCTATGGTCCACAAGCTCCACGGGACCGACTGTTTCCGGATGATCACATTGAGCTTCCAGGCTATGGAGGTGACTTCTATGAGGACTACTACGGAGCTGTCTGAGTTAGTAGTAGTATCACTAGTATTGTAATAGTTGTATCATCCACCGTCCTGCGTGACTCATGGGGTATGACTTAGCTTGTACCACCTTCCGGAGGTGTAGAAAAATAATGTATAGGATCTTGGAATGCCTCCGATGAGATGTAATCTTCCTTTCACCGTAGTAGTACTTTGTTTGGTTTTGTACTAAACCTTGTATGGTGTGTATGACGATGGAATAAAAGAAGCAGTTTCTGTATCTACTCTACCATGTCATACGGATGATCATCTTACATTCCAAGTTATCCATTACATTCTACATTTCTATGTCAGAATCTCATCATTCTGGACTAAATCATTGTCTTGTTTTCCTAGGATGGTCAACACACGCAACAACCCTGCTCCCCCAGAGCAGGCCGAATGCAGCAGAGTTGGGGAAACAAACCTGCCTCACCCTCCTTCTCTGGCCGAGGTTATGCTGGAAGCCGAGAGAAACAAGCGGGAGACCAACTGTTTGTTGGAGCGCATCGAGCAGAACACAGCACACCATCAGAGGAATAACTTGGTGTCGCTCAGTGACTTCATCAAGTTACATCCACCCACCTTCCACCACTCCGTCGAGCCTCTCGACGCCGATGACTGGCTTCGCGGTATTACTCACAAGCTACGCTCTACACTCGTAGATGAGGCTGATAAGGTCACATTTGCTGCGTATCATCTCAAACGCCCCGCCAGTCTCTGGTGGGAGAACTACGGAGCCATGCGCCCAGTGGGCCAGGTCACTACTTGGGCTGAATTCAGCGAGGCTTTCCGTGAACATCACATTCCGGAGGGTCTTATGGACAGTAAACATCAGGAGTTCTATAGTTTCACTCAAGGTAGACTCTCTATGGATGCATACAGCAGGGAGTTCGGTAACCTAGCACGATATGCAACTGAGGAAGTTTCCACCGATGCTAAGAAGCAGGCAAGGTTCCGCAAGGGACTTAGCCCTAAGCTTCGCCGTGACCTCCGTTTGCATGAGTGCACATCTTTTCAGAAGCTTGTAAACAAGGCCATCAGTGCTGAGTCTGGTCAGACTGATTATGAAGCAACACGCAAGCATGGCCGTGACATGGGTTCCTCATCCGGTGTTGGACCACAGAAGCGCCGGGTGTGGGTGCCTAACACTGCCCTGCCACCCAGGTTCACACCGAGGCCATCCTATCAGGCGCCTCGCCCAGCTCAACAGTATGCACCAGCCAAGCCCTATGGTGGGCCAACCAACAATGCTCCTCCACGCACCAGCTCCGTGACATGCTTCAAGTGTGGGGAATCGGGCCACTATATGCGCGAGTGTCCCCAGACCAACCCCAGCCAGTCTGGAAAAGCTATTGGTCGTGGCAAGCCGACGGGGAAAGTGTTCTACGCCAAGCCGGCCACCGCTGCACGTGGCCATGTCAAATGTATCTCTGCTGAAGAAGCTCAGGAGGATCCCAACGTCGTTCTCGATACGCTCCTTGTTAATTGCCACCCGGCATCTGTTCTTTTCGATACTAGAGCATCTCATTCATTCATATCCGAGAGCTATGCTCGACTACATAACACCACATTCTGTGAGATGCCCATCTCCATGGTAATTCAAACCCCGGGACCCAAATGGCAAACTTCTAGAGTAAGCCATGGGAATGAAATTCAAGTCGACAGACTTGTTTTTCTCGCATCTTTGATAGCTCTCAAATCTTCGGATATTAATATCATCTTGGGTATGGACTGGATGTCAGCCCATCATGCCAAGATTGATTGCTTCTCTAGGACTGTTCAACTCACACATCCTTCGAGAAAGATAGTCAATGTCTTGACCCGAGTAGCCAAGCGACAGCTATATTCTCTTAATGCCAACCCTTTGCCAGATCTCGAAGACGTTCCGGTAGTCCGTGACTTCCCGGATGTCTTTCCAGGACAATTGCCAGGTGTTCCACCTGACAGAGATGTCGAGTTCGTGATAGATCTCATTCCAGGAACTGTCCCAATTTCTAGAAGACCCTATAAGATGGCACCACTAGAACTAGCCGAGCTTAAGAAACAACTCGATGAGTCCTTGAAAAAGGGTTTCATCCGTCCTAGTTCGTCTCCATGGGCTTGTCCCGTCCTCTTCATCAAGAAGAAGGATGGTACGAATCAGATGGTTGTAGATTATCGACCAGTCAACCTGGTCACAATCAAGAACAAGTATCCCCTCCCCAGGATCAACGATCTGTATGATCAGCTCGCTGGATCCTCAGTCTTCTCCAAAATGGATTTGAGGTTGGGCTACCATCAAATCAAAATCAGGAACGGGGACATTCCTAAAACAGCCTTTGTTACTCGTTATGGCCAATACGAGTACAGCGTCATGTCCTTCGGTTTAACCAACGCTCCAGCCACCTTCTCTCGGTTAATGAACTCAATCTTCATGGAATATTTGGATAAGTTCATCGTGGTTTACCTCGATGATATACTCATCTACTCCAAGAACGAGGAAGAACATGCCGAGCATCTAAGGCTAGTGTTGATGAAACTTCGAGAGCATCGCCTTTATGCCAAATTTTCTAAATGCGAATTTTGGTTGCCAAAAGTGACCTATCTAGGACATGTAATTTCTGGTAAGGGTATTGCTGTCAATCCCGAGCGAGTTCAAGCCGTTCTTAATTGGACTCCACCTGAATCGGTCAAGCAAGTTCGGAGTTTCCTGGGCTTAGCGAGCTATTGTCGCCGCTTTGTCGAGAACTTCTCCAAAGTTGCTAAACCTCTAACTGAACTCCTCAAGAAAGATAAAAAGTTCAAGTGGACTCCACAATGTGAGCACAGCTTTCAGGAACTGAAAAGACGCTTGACATCTGCTCCCGTATTGGTACCACCAGATTTCTCTAAGGACTTTCTTATCTATTGCGACGCCTTGCGACAAGGACTAGGTTGCATTCTTATGCAAGATCGTCACGTAATTGCTTATGCTTCACAGCAATTGCACCCACATGAGTAAAATTATCCTACTCATGATCTAGAGCTTGCAGCTGTAGTCCATGCACTTAAAACCTGGCGACATTACCTCCTCGGTAATCGTTGTGAAATCTTCACCGATCACCAAAGTCTGAAGTATATATTCACCCAACCGCATTTGAATCTCAGGCAAAGACATTGGGTCGAGTTGATCACAGATTTCGACTTAGGGATAACTTACACCCCAGGAAAAGCCAATGTCATGGCTGATGCACCAAGTCGTAAATCTTATTGTAACAATCTGATGTTACAACAAAGTCAACCGCTTCTCCATGAGGAATTTCGGAAGCTTAACCTTCACATCGTTCCTCAAGGATTCCTTTCCACCTTGGTGGCGAAACCTACCCTTACGGATCAGATCATCAAAGCTCAGAAAGTAGATCCGGGGATTTCCCGTATCAAAAGAAACATCAAGAAGGGAGTTGCGGATTGTTTCTCCATTGATGATCAAGGAGTCGTATACTTCGAGAACCGTCTAGTGGTTCCCAAGGTGCGAAACCTGAGGCGATTGATCCTTAAGGAAGCTCATGAATCTCCTCTCACCATTCATCCCGGTAGCTCCAAGATGTATCAGGACCTACGCTAGAGCTTCTGGTGGACTAGGAGAAGAGAGAAATTGCTCAATATATTGCTAACTGCGACGTCTGTCATCGTGTTAAAGTAGAGCACCAACGGCCTGCTGGCACCCTTCAACCCTTAGCTATTCCTGAATGGAAATGGGATAAAATTGGTATGGATTTCATCACCGGTTTTCCCAGGACCAAGAGAGGGAACAACGCTATCTTCGTCGTTGTCGATCATCTTTCCAAAGTGGCCCACTTCTTGCCTGTTCGCGAGAGTATAACCGCTAGTCAGCTAGCAGACTCGTATATCTCCCGAATAGTGTCCCTCCATGGTGTTCCACTGGAAATTAACTCAGATCGAGGAAGTCTCTTCACCTCTCGATTTTGGGAAAGTTTCCAAAATGCTATGGGAACCCGCCTTTCCTTTAGCACTGCTTCTCACCCTCAATCAAGTGGTCAAGTACAACGTGTCAACCAGATTCTAGAAAACATGCTTCGAGCTTCTGTTATCTCATTCGGAATGGATTGGGAGAAGTGTCTTCCATTTGCTGAATTTGCTTATAACAACAGCTATCAATCTAGCTTGGGTAAAGCCCCTTTTGAAGTTCTCTATGGACGAAGGTGTCGAACACCCCTTAACTGGTCAGAAACCGGGGAAAGACAATTCTTTGGCCCGGACATGATCTAGGAAGCAGAAGAGCAAGTTCGCATTGTTCGTGAAAAGTTGAAAACAGCCCAATCTCGTCAAAAGAGTCAATATGACCGAAAACATAAGGCTATGAATTTTGAGGTTGACGAGAAGTCTTACCTTCGGGTTACTCCTCTGAAGGGAACCCATCGTTTCGGTATCAAAGGCAAATTGGCACCTCGCTACATTGGACCCTTTCGTATTCTCGCTAAACGAGGAGAAGTTGCCTACCAATTGGAACTACCTCCGCATCTCTCCAGAGTCCATGATGTCTTCCACGTTTCTCAACTCAGGTGTTGCTTCTCGGATCCTATCTGTGGAGTGGACCACGAAATGGTTGATCTTCAAGATAATCTCATGTATCAAGAGTACCCCATTCATATCCTCGATCAAGCCGAGTGTACCACTCGATGTCATAATATCAAGTTTCTCAAGGTTCAATGGTCGCACCATTCTGAGAAAGAAGCAACTTGGGAAAGGGAGGATCGTCTTCGACTCGAGTACCCCGACTTCTTTCCGGAGGAACCTAAATCTCGGGATGAGATTCTTTTGAATGGGGGTGAGTTGTCACACCCTAGCTAGTTCATGCATTAGAGTGTTGCATCATGTCTATTTTTTTCAACAGAAACTTGAAATGGGGATGACAGAACCCCCAGCCCCCTCTGAAACCAACTAGGGTTTACTAAAAATAATTTCAATGAACCTGAAATCAAGGTTGTCAGAATCGTGATTTTGAATCGAATCGGAGCTCCGATGGTAGGATCGCAAATCGTAGAATCTTCACTATCAGGATCGGAGAAACGTAGATTCTATGAAGTAGAATCGTAGAATCATAGGGGTTAGTTTGGATCGTAAAGTCGTAGAATCATATAACAGAATCGCGATTCTAACAACCTTGCCTGAAATGCCCTTCTAAAATGTCCATCATTTTTGTCTTGGTTCAGAACCTCTGCCAAAAGTGGTGCACAATTTTCTAGGTCATCCTAAGGTCTTTGAATTAAATCATAAGTATTTGAGTTTGGGCATTTAAATTATATAAAATATTTCAAATGCCCAAATAATCCCAAACTAAAATGTTCCATGCTGGATATATTCCAGTTAGTGGCCATGAGCAGTTTGGTGATTTTTGGAGTTGTCTAGGTATTTTTAGAAAGTCCACAAAGTTACAGAATAAATAGAAAAGAGAAATAAAAGAGAGAGAGAGGGAACTAACCTGGCAGCCCACTAGCCAGCCCACCTAGCCGGCCCAGCCCAGCAGCCGCTCCAGCGAGCTGCTTGCCTTTGCCAGGCAGGCAGGCAGGTGCTCGACGGCGGCACCAGCGCGCGCCATGCAGCTGCCCGTCGCCCTGCTTCCTCCCCTCGCCGCCCTGCTGGCCTGGACGACCTCCACATCGCGCCCCGAACCCCGTGGACACATCCATTCTCCCCCTGCCTCTCTCCCTCGCTCTCCCACACCATGGCCGACGCCACCGCAGCCGCACCGTCGCCGTAGTCGCGCTCTCCGTCGTCCCTGCACCGCGCCGCCGTGTCCAGGAGCTCCGCCGCCCTCCTCTTCTTCGAGCTAGCCAAGCCCCGAGCGCTCGCTTGCCCCGAGGCCTCTGCACCGACCTCGCCCGACTCCGCCATCGCCGGAGATCCCCTTTGCCATCACCGCCGCACCAGCTCGTCCCCGACCGCGCCGTCTGCTTCCTCGAGACTGCCATGAGCCCAGCTACCT
The DNA here is from genome assembly GCF_002162155.2 of Triticum dicoccoides. Lineage (NCBI taxonomy): Eukaryota > Viridiplantae > Streptophyta > Magnoliopsida > Poales > Poaceae > Triticum > Triticum dicoccoides. The sequence continues at coordinate 164,053,665 of NC_041387.1, read as the reverse complement.
TTCCCCCCTTTCCTTTCTCTCTCTCGTGCACCACAGTGAGCACATGAAGCTTCATCGCACGCGCCGCCGCCGAGCTCGTCGCCGACGTGACTCCGGCCACCCACCGGCCACACCACCGTGTCCAACGCACTCATCGCACTCACAGGAACCCGTAGCACCACTCCACGCGCCTCGCTGTGCCCCCTAGCGTCGTGTTCGACCTCAGCCGAACTCCGGCGACCGCCAAGGTCGTCGCCGGCGCCGTTTCCGGCCACCCCGAGCTCAACCACCACCACCAAGAGCTGCGGCTTGCTCCCAGCTACACGTAGATGCCCTCCGCCCCTCATTTGGTCGCCGGAACGCACAAATGCACTCTCGCCGCCGCGTTCGGCCTCGCCGGCGGCTAAACGCCGGCGAGTTGACCCCGCTGACCCCTCGTTTGACCATGGGTAGGCCCAGTTTGACCCTCCTGGGTCAATGACAGGTGGGGCCCAGCCCTGTTAACTAATCAGGATTAGTACTAACTAATATTTAGTTAAACTAATTACACTTACAAACGGGACCCACTAGTCAGGTTTGACCTGGACTGTTCCGTTGACCACTGACGTCATCCTGACATAATGCTGACGTAGTAATTTATTTACTAGAATTATTTTATACAGGAAATTCCAAGAAATACCACAAACTTCAAAAAATCATAAAATTAATCTGTAGCTCCAAATGCAAAGTGTTATATATGAAAAATGATCAGAAAAGTCCAATCTATCCATCTGTACTGGTTTCATGCATGTTTAAGCAAGCTAACCTTATGTTTAGTGCAGAACAAGATAAAGCACTTAAAAGGGCCATTTATGAGTTTGAAACTTGAATCTTTGATTCAAAATGGTTCAAACCCATCTGGTCTTAGTTGCATTAGCCCAATACACTCATTTTGCCATGTTTCATGCATGCATCATATTGTTTCATATTGTTTGGTGATGTTTGTGTATCGGTGCTCTTTGCGGCAGGTTCTGCCTCCAAGGAGTACCACGATTACCCTAACGAAGAACAATACCAGTGCATCGACCCATCAGGCAAGCAACCAACCATTTGATCATATCGATACAATCCCATGTTCTCGCTTCTACTCTCTTTTACTGCATTAAGACAACGCGATTCAAATTGCTGTGTGCTATGGTAGTTGAAGCCATTTCCTCTGCATGACCTGTCATTGCCACAGTAACTAGATGAAACCCACTAGCATGTGTAGGAGTTGATTGAGCCATATGTATGTGTTGTTCCTACCTTGCTATGCCTGCTATGCTTAGAGTCGTGTCAGGTCTGGTTCATCTGGGTGATGGGCTAGAGTGAAATGATCATGCCAGTAATGAGAGTGGTGTGTTGAACACGATTTGGTAAAGGTATCGATGAGAGGCCATGTAGGAGTACATGGTGGGTTGTTTCATTGAAGCCGACCTTAAGCACTGAGATCTGTGTGTGTGATTTAAGATTCAGCTACTACCATGCATTGGGCCCGAAACCAATGGACCCTCTCGGCTTCTTATTCACCCTAGTCCTCTGTCCAGGAGTTGCAAGTAGTTTCTGGTGTTTGTAGCTTACTCCATGGGCAGCGCTGACCCGCGGGGTGGGTTGTGATGCGGTAGGTACGTGGCACGGTGTACTGGATGCCCATTAGGTATCTCGGGAACCCTGTACACATCATTTGGGGCCGTATGTGGAAACCTCGGCCGGACTCCCTGCGGATGGAACCTGAATAGGCGATAAACCTGGACTAGAGACTTAGGTGTTTAGGTAGGTCGTGGCCGACACCCACGTTGGGCTTCCGCTTGAAGGTTGCCCAGTACATGTCGTGTAAACCACGGTAAGTGGTGAGAGCGTGTATGAAGTACACCCCTGAAGGGTTAACATCATCTATTCGAATAGTCGTGTCTGTGGTAAAGGACTACTTGGTTGCCTATACAGTTCATAGACAAGTAAATGGATACTACTAAAAGCCTCAAGATAAGCGTGAGTGCCGAGGATGGCTCTTTCGTAGGATGACGGAGGTGGATCCTCGATGGTGTATTGAAGTGGTGAGTAGTGGACTCGAGTGCGCAAAACCATTTCAAGTTGGTGTCTCGTAGGATAGCTTAGCCAAGAGTCAAAGCTGGCTTGCTGCAATAACCCCACCAACCCTTCTTGATAATGTGCATGTATGTAGAGTCTGATGTAAGTCTTGCTGAGTACCTTTGTACTCATGTTGCTTTAATTTAGGTTTTACAGAAGACGCTGCAACCCCTTCTGACGGGTTCTTCGTAGACGATGACATCGATGAGTAGACTGAGGCCCAGGTGGTGACCCTGAGCTTATGAAGGACCATGTAGTATAGCCAGGCTTCCCCAAGACTCTTTTATTTTACTAGATGTCTGTACTCAGACATGTCTCTTCCGCTGTTGGCTTGTATGATTGTATGACTTGAATGCTGGGTCGTGTGACCCGTACTTGTGTGTATGATATGTATGGCTCTCTGAGCCTTTAAATAAAGTACTTGTATTGTAGAGTCATGTTGTGATGCCTTGTTGTATTTGCACATATCGAGCATATTGTGTGTATGATTGAAATGCTTGGTATGTGTGGGATCTGACTATCTAGTTGTTTATTCTTAGTAGCCTCTCTTACCGGGAAATGTCTCCTAGTGCTTCCATTGAGCCATGGTAGCTTGCTACTGCTCCGCAACACTTAGGCTGGCCGGCATGTGTCCTTCTTCATTCCTGTGTCTGTCCCTTCGGGGAAATGTCATGCGATGGATACCGGAGTCCTGTTAGCCCGCTACAGCCCGGTTCACCGGAGTCCTGCTAGCCCAGCGCTACAGCCCGGATTCACTCGTTGATGACCGACACGTTCGATGTTGGGTCATGGATGTCTGTCCCTGTAAGTTTGTGCCACTTTGGGTTCATGACTAGCCATGTCAGCCCGGGTTCTTTGTCATATGGATGCTAGCGGCACTATCATATACGTGAGCCAAAAGGCGCAAACGGTCCCTGGCAGAGGTAAGGTGGCAACCATGGGAATACCGTGCGTGAGGCCGCAAAGTGATATGATGTGTTACATGCTAGATCGGTGTGGCTTAGGATCGGGGTCCTGACAGTCCATCTGCCGCACACATTAATGATACGCGGTTGCCGAGGCGGCTACTCTGGCGCCACACGTCCGTCCCTCCGCCCGCCCACCATTGCTATATAAACTGCTGTGCCGGCCATAGCCGTAGTCATCCGCATCCGTTCCCTTTCTCCTGTCCACACCACTACTGCCCACCATGGCTTCCTCGTGCTCCAGCGCTCTTCGGGATGGGTGGACGACGGAACAGAAGGAGATGGCGACCATTCCTGCCGACCGGCTGGCCGGCAGGCAGCCGGAGGACGACGACGTCCCAATGGATAACATGGAGTCGACGATCCGGCGCCAACCCCCTCCTCCGCGCCATCCTCGCTGGTGCATTGCACCATAACCATCGGCGAGGCCCGTGCCCAATATATGGACAGGGTGAGGCAGATGCGTGAGGAGCAATTCCGGGAGGCGCAGGCCGACGCCGCCTACAACCACCATCTCCTCCAGGAGCACCTACAGGCGGAGGAGCAGATCGCCGTGGAGCGGGCGGAGCAGGAGGCGCTGCTCGACTCGTACCGCTCCGCCCGCAAGGGCCGCCTCGAGCGCTGGCAGTACCGCATGCGGGTGGCGGAGGCTACGGCCGCCTACAAAGAGGCTAGCAAAGAGGGCGATGAAGCGGGTGAGGCGCTGTTTGGCGAGACCGAGGACGAGGCAGAGGACAATGCCGGCTCCGACGAGTGCCCACTCCGCTGGCATCGACGACGCCCTGCTCCGCCGAGTCCCCGCGGTGCCAACAACGAGGCAGAGGACACCGCCGGCTCCACCGAGGCCCCGCGGCGCCAACAACGAGGCAGAGGACACCACTGGCTCCGCTGAGGCCCCGCCCCGCCAATAACGAGGCAGAGGACATCGCCGGCTCAGCCGAGGCCCCACCATGCTGGCAACATGGGGGAGGATTTCCACCGCTCCATTGAGGCGCCACCCACCAGCAACGAGACAGAGGACATCGTTGGCTCCGTCGAGGCCCCGCCCCGCTGCGAACGAGGCCGCGCCACACAGAAAACGAGGAAGAGTAGAACACGGTAGGTCGCCGCCGCTCGGGTCCAAGTAAGGCCACCGCTGCTACCCTCCGGTTGAAGCCAAGCTAGGCAGGTTGACCGTTGACGGCCGGTTAGCTTCCTGGCGGCGACGTGGAGTCGGAGAGCTACGCTGGAGAAGAACGCTGCTTCTACTTAACTGCTGGTGCAGTTGGCTGACTGACATGTGGGCCTAATAGGCCACATGTCAGTTACGCAACTGCACCTGCAGTTAAGTCACTGAAGCTTCTGTTCAGCTCAGTGGGACACAGGTGGGTAGCTTCGGTTAATTAATTATACCTCCAGCGCACCACTTTTTAGTTTTTTTTAGAAAAGGAGGATGACCCCCGGCCTCTGCATCTGGGAGATGCATGCGGCCACAAACACCCCTTTTTAGTTGAAGAATGTATGAAATGTAATGAAATCCGGCATGTTTATATGAAATCCGACCGTGTATGAATGAATTTATTTCGATTAGTTCGAATTCCTGTATCACTGGCATTGGATGAACATGCAAAACAATACGTACTAGCATTATTCCCAGGGTTATCACCACGTTTGCAGCAGTTTCACATGTACTCCCTCCGGTCCTTTCTAGTCTGCATACAAGTTTTGTCTGTAGTCAAAGTATCTCTACTTTGACCAATCTTATACAAAAAAGTATGCACTTTCACAATGTGCAAAGTAAAAAGGAACAGAAGGAGTACAAAGAGTTTGAGCAGCTTTTTAGTGTTTTTGTACATTGCAATCAAACACATAGGCCTGGCAATTCATAGAGAACATTCAAAACAATCGATGATTATGCATCTCAGTGACTCACATGTCAGAGGCAATATTTACTTCACAACTAAAGAATAAAGAAAAAATTGATCGCCGCTGCTGACAGCAAAGGGCGTCCATTCGAAAATATCAAATGCATATCTTGCTAAAATCAATGAGCAAAATTTGACAAGGTTGTCCCATTCCAAAATATCAAATGCCTACGATTGTGGAATGTGCAGGGTTTTCCATCAGTTCGGATATTGACATGGCACCTCGTGCTAAATAAACCAGCTGTTCTTTTTATGCAGTTCCACCAAAATCAACCAAATTCGCGCGTAGCTTGTATGATTTCGCCCTTATATGTTGCAACGCCCTAAACTTATGGGCACCTCCTTTCTTATGGTGGAAATGAATGATTCGATGTATTCATGAACAGTTTGTGCAGTTCCCGTTGAAATCAAGCTGAGCACCCATGTTTGCACAAATACAAAAAAGTGATTAGTATAAAGCAAACTGTACTATGAATTGACAATTTCAACAGGCACATACATGGTCCATGTAGAGAACACTTTTAGAAAAATGGAACTCACCAGAAAGAATCCTAGAACAACATTGTACTCGCGCATCACAGCAAAAAAATGGAGATTTGTCAGTCCTTTTGAGCTGAAGTTAGTTTGGTCTTGTGGGGAGTAATGTAACCATCCTTCAACTGCTCCTTCTGATGAGAAGATAGACAGGGCTTCTTCATCCTGGCATAATCGGAACTAGTCACTTCACGTACTCCATATTCTTCTTCAGAGGAAGATGATCCCTGTTTGCTCAAAAAAAAGGAAAGGAAATATTTAAAACAGCACAGATGAAGCACTTCTCAAGGACAATACCACTTTTTCATGACAGTATCTAAACAGTAGCATAACACCAATAGAGATGACAAAGCTCAATCATATGGATGAAATCAATGGGTGAGTACCAACATTTGTCAGGAGGCTGATTGTGTAGAGCATACAGATGAAGCACTTCTCGGGAACCATCTGTTGCTATCTACGGGGGTGGCCATGCTTACTATATACTCCTCGATTAGTTTAATGTTTCCAACATCTTCTTCTGCAGTTCCACTAAAATGTATGGTATCTTTAAAGAAGATCCCTGTTTGCACAAGTAGAGATAATTACGTATGGCATCAAATCAGTGGCAAAACAATTGCTTGTTCCAGCCATAGCAATAAATTAAGATGCAAAACTATATCATTAGCAATAAATTAAGATGCAAAACTATATCATTACTTGTGTCATCACAGTTCCAGTGCTTCATTACAGCACTGAGAGTTGATTTTTGTTTTTCTTCCGCTTGTTCTTCCCCTTCATCACTTGGTTCAATAACAGAAAATCTTCACCTTCAATGTAAGATTTGGCATGTCAATTAGGGAGCACAAGTATAGTACTAAACTTAATTTTTTGATGAAAGTGGCAAAATACAGGCCAGCGGTTGTGAAATATCCTTATCTTACCTCAATGGGATATTACGGTGCACATACAGATTGGAAGTCTTGTCTCCATTTGTGCAGTTCACTAAAATCAAGCAACATTATCGTACAAGTAGCACAACATATGAAAGCACATTGCAGAATCATGTGAAAGAAGGCTAGTACTGACCTCTCATGATGCGGAATTCAAACAAGTCACAAGAAGAAGATCTGGACCAAATTCGCCTTAACGGATAGGAAGTAAGATCTCCTCTTGTGCAATTCCACTAAGATCAAGCAATCAAGCAATGTTGTCGGTGTGACATTTTGGTTGAACTGCACAAAACACTCAGAAACAAAAGTGTTTTGTGCAGTGCAACAAAAGGTCACAATGGCAAGGAGGTGAAGTAGATAACCCTATTTACACAGAGGTGCAAAGGAAACAATTAGTGGTCAATAACGGTGGATGACACAGAAGCCAACAAAAAGAAGCATCTACCTTATCTAAATGGGAAAGAGAGCAAGACAGTAGCATTTCTCAAACGGTGGCATTGATTAATATTAACATAGAGATTATATTAACAATAAAATTCATTAAACATGTAATTTGCTTTTAACTGTGGCATTGCATCAATTTTCCAGCGGCATTATTGGAGGGTGTTTGTTTACAGGGACATTTTGGTGTAGGGACTAAAAAAACTCCGTGTCAGTCACATCTAAACCAAACAGGAGGGAATTTTCGGGACTAAAAGTGGGCATTTGGGACTAAAGAAAGAAGACCCCGAGGGAGTCTTTTTGGGACTTTTTCCAACAGTTGCCCCTGCCACGCATCGCACCTTGTTTCTATTAGTTCATTACTAGGGGTAACATGGTCTTTTATCATGTCATTTAATAACCTCTAGTCCATGTTTAGTCCCTGGCACCAAGCTGGTGGGGACTAGGGAGTTTTTAACCAAACAGGGCCATAGATTAACAACAACTAATGAGTTGCACGGGACAGTGGACGCACCAGCACCATGTGCATCTACCGATGTACTGTGGTCATGCATAGTCTGTTGCAACAAAGAACAAACAACCAAGGAGCATATTTGTGTTGGTCCCAGTTTTGTTATCTTTAGACACATTTCCTTATGTGAGCGCAGCAAATCTAGTCCCGCTCAAACTCTATAGCCTTGTCCCTTCCTTTCCTTTTTGAACTAGTACTTTCGCCCCTTCCTTTACTCTTTGAACCACGTCCTAGATTTATGCGATACAACTTTCCCCACTACTTTCCCCCATTCCTTTCCTGTTTGAACCACGTCCTAGATTCATGCTATACAACTTTCCTCCTTCATTTCCTCTTTGAACCACGTCCTAGATTCATGATATATACAACTTTTCCCACTACTTTCCCCCACTCCTTTCCTCTTTGAACCACGTCCTAGATTCATGGTATACATGCAGCTAGAGCAATGCATGTGGAGTAAGTGAAATATACCTTAAGGTTCTTGGGGCGTGGTTCGGTGGGCGACGGGACGATGGCGAAGAAGAAGGGGTCGAAGGCCCTCCCGCGCCGCCGCTGGGTGGAAAGTGAACAGCAGCGCCGGTAGTGGATTCCCTCCCTCGCCGACGGCGACAGCGTTAAGCCTCTTTCCCTTCCCGGCGGACGGATCCTGCCGGCTCTTTGAGCAGCAGTGAGGGGAGAGAGAGGCCAACGAAGTCTTGTTTAGATCTGGAGAGGGCGAGGAAGTGTGAAGAGAGCAACTACAAGCGCTGAGGCTCCAGCGGGAGAGGGCGAGAGAGTGTGAAGAGAGCAACTACAAGCACTGAGGCTCCAGCGTGTATATATATACTGGAGAGAGAGAGTGAAGCGTGCAAACCCTAGAAAACATTTTGACCAGTCAAAGAATCCTCCTGGCAAAAATTATGCTCAAGTGTAGTTATCGAACCCGAGACCTCAAGTTTGATGAGCGAACAGGCTAACCAGCTACACAACCCTCCCGTTATGTTCAAAGAGAGGAAAATAACCTTTTATACATTCCTGCATTCGTGTGACAGGCATGCCGTGTTTTTCTTGTGTGTGTGTGTGGGAGTCATTAGGATTTCAATCATAATCGTGTCATGTGGCTTTGGTGGTAAGACTATCCATGGTGGTGCAGAAATAATGCAGCCTTAGTCACCTTACCTCTCTCCACGTAGTACATTGGGTCCCACCAGTCAGAGGGTGAAACAAACAAATTAATAAGAAAAATTAAAAGCGCCAGCGGTGTATCTTACTACCTCACACATCTCGCTACTGCTCGGGAACACTATCTAATTGATCCCTCTGTTCACTCACGTACTATTTTAAGTGAATCCTTATTATAACATGCACACAAATTTTGGACACTTGTATTTGACTTAAGTCAGTGTGCCATCGTATCTCGTATACTTACTACTTGCTCCATCTAGGTGTAATAAGTCACGTTAGAAGGTGCAATGGAACCAAGGTGCGTGCGTGTGCGTGTGTGTGTTTAACAGCATGTGTGTGTTAGAAAGTGCGACAGATCGACCTACTCCTACAGAGATATGGTGTGTAGTGTACGATTTTAGCCACGAGAGTCGGTGCATCCTCTCGTTTCCGGGCGTGTCCGGTAGGGACATGCGGACAGCTGCCACGCCCGCTCCTGACCAGCCTGGCCCACCCAAAGCCCCTCCATCACCCATGCACGCTTCCCGCCCAAAACGGTCAGCGACGCTCCAGAGAATCGGTGCCACATTCATGCCCGGGCAGAGTGGACACGACCTCTCACTAGCGCAAGAGTGATGGTTGCTTCATCCGTCCAACTTACTTATGGGTCTATGTGATTTGACGGCTCATTGGTCTTTATTACTGAGGTGTTAGGACTGCTGGATGTCCCACGCTTTCGGCGAAAGGAGGTAGTAGATTACAATTTTCTCCATTCTTACAGTGGAGGAGTGCAAGAGCAGTGAAAACACGCAGGCTCAGTGATTACATGGCTCACCTCACACTATCACCGTGCGACACCTAACTCTTTACATAGTACTCCCTCCGTTCCTAAATATTACTAGATGAGTCCCCCCGCGTTGCTGTGGAACAGCGGTATATCTCTCTGCGCAAAATTATCGATTTCATAGAACTAAAAAAAATTTATAACCGCATGACAAATGTGGTAGCCAAACTAAATAAACTCCCATCATCATTTAGATCATCCCACATAAGGAAAAAAGATCAGCCAACTCCTACTGCATAATGGTATTATATTTTTCTTTTTGACATGTTAATGGGACTTAAAAGCTCACTTACATGCATGCTACCGGTGCATGCTTGCATGCAGACATGTTGATGTGATTTAAAACCCACTCACATGCATGTGCCACGGTATTTCTGCATGCTTGCATGTGGCTTAGTGCGGAGCCTCTCAACGTCTAGATCAGACGACTATTATGACTGATTTACTTCATCTAACGGCTACGTCAATTTTGATGATGTGGCTCAAGGAAAGGATAGAGAATTCCTAGTAGTGGGGGCTAGCTATTACTAGTAGATAAGTCTTTGTAGAGATTCCACTAGGTGAACTACATACGGAACAAAATGAATGAATCTACACTTAAAATGCATCTATATACATCCGCATGTGGTTAATGGTGAAATCTCTACAAAGACTTATATTTAGGAATGGAGGAAGTACTAGTACGTACTGTAATTTATCAGCGAGATAAATTTGTACAATGCTCTGAAGCTTCCAGCTACTGTTACATGTATCTTGCGTCCAAGGTTGCCCGTTGCAACATTTCATCAAATACAAAGGAGACTAACATGCATGCTATTGCATTTCAATGATTGACAGATCATAGCAAATATGTACTCCCTCCGTTCCAAAATAAGTGTCTCAACTTTGTGCAAACTTTAGTACAAAGTTGTACTACTACTAAAGTTGACACTTATTTTGGAACAAAGGCAGTTAAAGAAAAAAATGATCCATGCAGTCCCTAGCCCTTGAACCGTGAACCCTGACCAGGCTTCAATTTGCTGGCAACGTTCGAGCTCCCTAATAAATGAAGTTTGCAACCTTTTGACCATCGGATCATTTTGTGCAGTTTCACCAAAATCAAGATGAGCATCCCTGTGGCAAAGAAATTGAAGAAGCGTGATTAGAATAAGATTACTAGGACTAGTTGATGAGACATAAACTCATCACAAATACAGTACGTAGAAGCTAGTAGAGGTATCAGGTATGTGCGGGGCAAAGAAGTAGAGAAATATCCACAGGGAGTGATGTGGGCAGCTGGAGCAGTGGTGCAAGCCGGCTATAAAGGGAGTTGTACCTGAGGGACGTAGCTCAACCTTGAGGAGGGTGGCGGGAGGCGGCAACTGCCCACGTCACGGCAGTGAGCAAGGGACGAAGGCAACCTCACCGGCTTTGTGAGAGAGAATGGCGGGGACCCCTGATCGGGACGTGCTGACAGTGAGTTTTCGCCGTCGGCGACGGCCACCGCATCTACACTAAGCATCCACCCCTTCCCCCAGCGGACGTGATCCGCCGGGATGTTAGAGATGTGGCCATAGTCGTTTTGTGCGAGAGAGTGTGAAGAGAGCAACCCCAGCAAGCAACCGTGTAGGCTGGCCCGTCCTGACTATGTATATAGTGGAGCGGTTTCCTTTTCTCTCCATATGAACCTATCATATTGCGTACGTGCCACTGAAGAAAAAAATTATTTATAAATGACGCGGCACCTACTACTCGTTCTCCTATAACCTTGCGCTTGGCATCTCCAAAATATTAACCTTGCGATTGGCTCTTCGCCTCTTTGGAAAGTCGAGCAATAATGGTAGTGCAGTATATATCGTTCTGGCTATATGAGACCGAATAAATTGCTGCACATCCACCACGTGGGCGAGGATCGAGCGGCGAGGGAGAGTGCTACTACATACGGAGCAAAATGGGTGAATGTACACTCTAAAATACGTCTATATACATCAGTGTTTGGAGTATGTACTAGTAGTTCATATTGAAATCTACTAAAGGACATATATATTCCAAACAACATGATATAATCTCTATAACCAAGGTAGTAGGGACGAGGAGTAAATGGAGGGAGTAGTAAATTTTTCTCCTCGTCCTGCGAGCCATCGTGCGCATGGGCGAGGGAGGAGCAAGCTTCACCTCATCCTGCGAGCCACCGCGCCCGTGAGCGGGGGAGACGGTGTACTAAGCAAGCTTCTCCTTGTTCTGCGAGTTGACGGGACACATCAAAAGTACTATAGTTTAACATAACGTGGTTTGCCTCTTTTTTTAATTTAACATAGGCCCCACATGGTTTGCCTCTTTTTTTAATTTAACATAACGTGTCAAGTCGCAATTTGTTTGTTCACCCGTGGTAGACGATCCTCCCTCCACCAAGTGGACAACAAGTACATGTGCCAAATTACCACGTGGGCTTCCTTTTTCGTACAGAAATGAGCTCCACAGTGTACCCGCGCGGGTGTGGTTGGGAAAGAGACGGGAGTACGTGCGCCGTGCATGCACCTCTTCTCTTCGTGCATGTCCCCCACCTACGTGGGTGTGTGTGAGAGATACAAACCGCGTTCGTGAGTGTTTTTTGCTTTGTGGTGGGGGTGGGGTGGGGTTGATTTTATCAATTATTTGTGGGAATATGTGTCGATGACATCTCAAACAAAATTTTGCATGCAATGTGTGTGAAATGGAGGCCTATCCATATCATACATAGAGGGTCGGGCAATCCACGAGAAGAGAGGGAGGGGTCATAGCTATCAATAGAGTCAAAGAGAGGATCAAGTGGGTGGGTGCAAGATCGATGAAGAGAGCCATCGAAATTGTGTGTGTGTGTGTGTGCAAGTCAAAGATATTGGGCGACTGGCCTACCGGAACGTTAGAGGGAACATGTCAAGTTTGTGTGTGGCAGGGAGACATGACTAGAGCGCTTGATGTATCGGTGTGTGGGGGGAGAGGGTGGGGGGAGGGGGAGGCAGAGGCCTAACTATAGAGGTAGAACGACTCGTATATGTGTTGAGAAGGAGAGACCCAACTATGTCTTGAGGGAGATCGGTCGACATCCATACATAACTGAAGGACGGGAAATATGATGGGACAGAGAGAGAGAGGAGAGAGAGAGGGCGGGAGAGGGAGGGAGAGGTGTAGAGTGCTGGATGGGTGATGGAGTTGCTTCTCGGAGATGTTGGGAGATGCCTACTAGACAAACTGAGGGTGGAACTGCAATGTTATCAATAAGAGTGGGGATGTGTTTCTGTGTGTGCCTGTGCGTGATAGATCTGTCAGGACGCATCCATGGATGATGAAGGGGAACCATGTGTTTGGTAAGCAAACCTAAGTAGATCGGTAGATCAATTGTTGTTTGTCGGTGAGGGAGTCCTGGATTAGGGGCTATCCGGACAGCCGGACAGTGTGCAACGTCCGGACTATTGAAGCGTGAAGATACAAGACTCAAGACTTCGGCCCGTGTCCGGATGGGACTCTCCTTTGCGTGGAAGGCAAGCTTGGCGATCCGGATATTGTGTTTCCTTTCTTGTAACCGACTCCATGCAAACCCTAGCCCTCTCCGATGTCTATATAAACCAGAGAGGTTGGTCCTTAGAAGGCCGATCACAATTACAATCATACCATCATAGGCTAGCTTCTAGGGTTTAGCCTCTACGATCTCGTCGTAGATCTACTCTTGTACTACCCATATCATCAATATTAATCAAGCAGGAAGTAGGGTCTTACCTCCATCGAGAGGGCCCAAACCTGGGTAAACATCTGTGTCCCTTGCTTCATGTTACCATCAGCCTTGACGCACAGATCGGGACCCGCTACCCGAGATCCGCCGGTTTTGACACCGACATTGGTGCTTTCATTGAGAGTTCCTCTGTGACGTCGCCGCAAGGCTCGATGGCTCCTTCAATCATCGTCAACGACACGGTCCAGGGTGAGACTTTCCTTCCCGGACAAATTTTCGTGTTCGGCGGCTTCGGGCTGCGGGCCAACTCGCTTGGCCATCTGGACCAGATCGATAGCTACGCCCCTGGCCATCAAATCAGTTTTGGAAGCCTGAACTACACAGCGGATATCCGCGGAGACTTGATCTTCGATGGGTTCGGGCCCGCGCCAGGAGCACCGGACAGTCACGACGAGCATGGCCTGGACCTGCTGTCGGACAATGCTCGGAATATCACCCATGCAGTAGCCCCAGACTCAAATCCGGAGCTGGCTGCGTTGCCTAGGGACGGAGGGATGGACCCCGCCCCGTAGGTCGTACCCTTATCGACGGTGGAGCCGAACACAGGCCTCGCTCCTGAGGAAGCCCGTGACTCCGGACCCCCGGATTTGTATCCGGTGGTAGGATCCAGTCCGTGCGTTCCCGAGCTCGCCGAGCCTGGTTGGGCTCCGGTAATGGAGTTCGCCGCTGCGGACATCTTTCAACACTCGCCCTTTGACGACATGCTGAACTCATTAAAGTCTCTCTCTCTGTCCGGAGGCTCCCGGCCGAACTATGTCCGGCTCGAGTGGAAGGCAGGCGACGAAGGAATTCGCTGCCCACCCACCACCCACTTCATTGCCACGATCGATGATTTAACCGACGTGCTTGACTTCGACTCCGAAGACATCGACGGTATGGATGACGATGTAGGAGAATTGCAGGAGCCACCGCTCACAGGGCGGTGGACGGCCACCTCTTCATATGATATATATATATATATATATATATATATATATATATATATATATATATATATATATATATATGGTATACACTCCGAAGGAAACTAATGGCGACGAGGCAAGGAGGATAACCCCTCAGGAAGAAAAGCAAAGCATGGGTGTCGGTGTCAAAACCGGCGGATCTCGGGTAGGGGGTCCCGAACTGTGCGTCTAGGCGGATGGTAACAGGAGACAAGGGACACGATGTTTTTACCCAGGTTCGGGCCCTCTCGATGGAGGTAAAACCCTACTCCTGCTTGATTAATATTGATGATATGAGTAGTACAAGAGTGGATCTACCACGAGATCAGCGAGGCTAAACCCTAGAAGCTAGCCTATGGTATGACTAGTAGACTGCCCGTGCGTTGCCACGGGCATTTGAATTTGAATTGGTTGCATGTAAAATTTTACATACATAGAAAGATAGGCAATAACAAATAAAAAATAATTGAAATCTAATTCACTTGCAATGTACTTCGATAAAAAAAGTAATTCGACCCTATACACCTGATGCACAAAATAAAGAAGGTGGTACACAAACATTGAACTCTTTATTCTGCAATGCATTACAAATGATAATAACACTTGAATGCATTTTTTTAGTTCTTAAAATCGATTGCCTCATGAAATCATGTGCCTTGTTATTATCCATTAATTAAAAGCAACACATGAAGGATTTTTCCCTTTAAACAAATGTTCCAAGATGTTACAACCAGAAAATTAATTGCAATATGCAATTGGTTGGCAAACTATTACATAATATGGATTTACAAAGCAACTACACAAACATCCCAGTTCACAAACTGTAACCCTATTCACTGCTCCTGGTTGTGTGAAATTTCTTCAGCAAAGAGAAAAACAAAGACAGGAGAGAGCGGCAGTGATGACGTGCACCGTCTTCCCTCACCTCGCAGCCTTGTAACATCTAAGCCAAAAATGCAGAAGCGCATTGTTAATTCATTCCATTCCATTTTTGAAATTTTCATGACAACCTTGAACATAAATAGTGATTTGACTTCCCAAGTACAAAGTCGAACTTAGTGAATAAAAACAAATATATGAGAAAGCAAGAAACATTGCTTACCTCAACCAATGACGACAGGTCTGCTGCATGGAACATGCCAAACGTGAGTGTGTGAATGCTTCCCCGCAGCGACATGGCATCACATGTAATACTGTTTAAGTTACCATATTCTTCCTCCACAAAATAAATTATGTACACCTTAGTTTATGCACCTAAGAATGACATGATGAATCATGGGTAAACTATAACCAGCCTATAGTCAACTTTTTCTTATGACATTTATAGTACAAATAAATACTCTATTCACCTTTAGGTATGTTGCATTTGCTGCTTCACAAGGAAGAGTAGGAGACTCATGAGCTGAGACCTTGAGGACACGTCCGAGTACCTGAGTAGAAGAGCGCTCGTCCAATTCCCAGTTTCACTACCACAAATTCGGTAGACCAGATCATAATTTCAATACCACAATTTAATATCAATACCATATACCCGAAAAAGAATGGTTTCATTTTAGTAGAAAATCATATCCACCAGTTTCAGTGAAAAATCAAAATCCATTTTGAAAACAAGTGGATGTATCTTAGTAATAAAAAAATACCATATCCATTTCAGTACAAAAATGAAAGCCAATTTCAGCGTACGATCCATCGCAATGTCAATATTTAATTGAAATCTTAGAATCGCTGAGTCAAAATAAATATTAAATTAAAATCTTATAGGGACTTTATCCGGTTTAGGAGTTGAGCCAAGCCTATTTGATTTTAGAGTTTAGGGTTGTAGTGTCCACTTAGACAAACGAAAGCTGAAGATAAAAGAACTCACAATCCTAATTTGAATTTGCTAAAACCAAAACTGATTTTAGTTTCAATATTATAATCAATGCTTCTATAATTCTTTTAAGATTGATAATTGAAAAGCCAATTATTTATTTATTTATTGTTATTTTATGTAATGGGACCTAGTAGACATGCATGTTTAAAAAAATATGGTGACGTTGTTAAAACACCCCTGCAATAATCCTCGGATATACTCAATCTAGGAATCTGTACACTATCTAATTTTGTCAGTTTATCGTTTGCTTGTGTTTTGACTTCAGGTTTGTAACGTACTTGAACATTAAGAATTTAGAAAATCATAATTTAGCCATCACAACACAACGTGGAGTTCTACAAACCTATAGGCATACTGTGTGCATATATACAGACACAAACACATCGACCAGATGGTTAACAAATTCATTTGGAGCTCATGAATAAAACCTATAGGTACGTGCGTTGCTACGGGCAAAATACATGAAAATAAATATAACTAATGACTAAGTGACACAAGTGAAGTCCTTTGAATATATATCGACTTTTATCAATTTCTTTAGCGGACTTTGAATATAACTAATAACTATGCACTGGTGGCCTGTTTTTTTATTGGTGGTAAAATTTTGTGATCATCGTCTTCTTCCTCCTCTTTGCCTTCCTCTTCTGTCCCAACGACCCTTCCGCCGCCGGTAGCAAAAGGGTCGTGCGTTGCAACGGGAGAAAACATCGGTTATCGTGCAAATCCAAGACGATGTTTAGTCCTATTTGACTTCATACTAACCTAATTTGAACTTTATGGATCATATATATCTAAGATAGTTCCTTTACAAGTAAAAAAGTTAAGCCATTTAATTTGGAACAGAGGGAGTAATAATTATGTAAGCCGAAAATCATGGGTAGATGTAGCATAGCATGACATACCAGACGATTTTGATTTTGCAAATACACCACTGAATATATCGAGTAGGACTACTTCTTAATATAAGATCTCCAAATAGGTACATGTTTATTATGACCACTCTGAAGCTATTTTGTGTAGTCTTCAAAGGATTTCAAGAAAGTTTTTGCTTCATGTCAGAGATGACTAATTTTAACATATACTAATTTATTCCAATGATTAATTATTATTGCAATATGACACAAAGCAAGGAAATGATACATATGTTTGCCCTCAAAAAATGAGACATAGGTTCATCCTTCATACAACCGCAAATTGAAGGCTGCGGAGCGAGGCGGTAAAACCTGTAAGATGCAGCAGCCATGTGAAGCACGATAGAACTGCCACCGCAAGATCAATCAACCATCATTGAGAGAGAACAATCCTTGACCGGCATTTAACATCTGTCAACGAATCCAACTCTGCTTCTACTGATGATAACCAAAGAACCTTACTCACAAAAGGAAAACGATTAGACTATTTATAACAATAATATTTTGACCCCGAGGACCCAAATTCAGAGCTATGCCATTATGTTTGTGCAAAACCCGTTAACACAACACATAAAACCAAAATTGAGAAACTCCTATGCCAAACCGTTACATCCTAAACTACAATATGTCAGCATATAACATATTCATTTAGATTCGATGCCTTGTACATGCCAGGTTATGGATACTGGTATTTGCTTAGATTACGCGGTACACTTGTAGAAAGCAATATTTCCTAGAAGCAGCAAATGACTCAAACCTTTCACCTACAGACCAGGAACACACATACATGAGTCTGCTCAAACATATCTGCACATGTTGGTATTCAACCAAGTAATTAAGTAAAATAATTTTGTCCTTCGAAAAAAGTAAGATAAGCTTGCTCGTCTATGTTAAACTAGTATAACGCCCGTGCGTTGCCACGGGCTCTTCAAAATTTATAATCAGTATCTTTCATTTATCATCCCCTCATATTGGATGATTATGGGGTGCTCTAATTAGAAACACAACAATCAAATATTAGGAAATTTCACCGAACAAACAACAACGAATAATACGATATCTATCAAACGAATAAAATGAGGTCATATTTTTGGTCCGTCATGCACTTCTGTTGAAAAGTGCCTATCCCTTTTAGAATCAACCCACTGTTTGCTCGCACGCAAAAAAATACATCTCTAAAGTGGGGAACCGATCGGTGCCAAAAAGAACTCAAACTCCTATCCAATCTCGACTTCGTGCTCTTCCACTTCCATTGTGCCGCCGACATCCCTCCCCACATCTACCCTACCCCCTGCTGCCGCTTGCACTGTCCTTGCTCCTCGAGGGAGCTAGGGACACAATGTTCTCTAGGATGGGCATGACCAGATCTATGAGGAGGCCACATTCTTCCATGGGAACCCAACCAAGCACACCACCCTCCGCAACCATCCAATCCCGGCCTAACAAAGTCAAGACCCGCCATCGATCCACAAATCAGGCTCGCCGCATCCAGGTTCACTGCAAGTCTGCGACGAGTCTGTAGTCGACATCTTGACTTTGGCTATCCCCACGGAAGAATCATCGGATCCTGCTTACTTTTACCATCACTTCGTCTCTTCCCAAGGCAGCGACACCACCCAGCCAATCACCACCACCGCTTGCGGCTTGCCTACATAAAATCATGAGAAATCCCCACGGCGGTGCTGTAAGATCACCTTGGCGACCTCGACAGTGACCGACTGGTCTAAGATCTAAGCTAGCCGCTCTTTGTAGAAACCAATAGAAGTAGGCATGTGACTCAGATTTGTTCTTTGGTGTGCATGCGTTTCTTGCTGCCCACCAGCTCTTGTCTACAACTCGCCTATCTCTGTACCAGCTCTTGGTCTACAACTCGCCTATCTCCATGCTCGAGACGACCAAGCTCGATGCGCAAGCCGCATACGTCTGCTAGAGCTATATCCAGGCCCTATGATTTTTGGATCACTGGCACTATGGGTGCTAGGACCGAAGTCGCCCTCATCCACCAAGTGGATCAAGGAGGCCCACCACCTAGACTCTACATCGCAACATTTTGTGTTTTCCTATAAAAAGTAAAGAACCTTCTCTAATAAACGTAAATATAACCTTTTGGTTTTATAGTCTCAACTTTCCTACACTTCAATACCAGAAGGATTTCTTGGCTTTATTTAATGACCTTCTTGAATGTCATTCACTTAGAAAGGTAGTAATACAATCTGTGATATTAAGGCAAATTATTAGTCATATTAAAGTGCAAAAGGCCCTATAGGAGTCAAAGCATGACTTTTATGGTTATACTGTAATTTGCAAGATCTGAGATTTATGCAAGTGTACAATTAGAGAAGAGCCAATTAAATAGATTTTCACATTCAGAATAGTACGATTAGCAGTAGCACTTCAATTTTTTCATGTTTGATCAGCTTGCTAGGTGGTTATCACTAAGCATGTTGGAACGATGAGCATAACCTAACTTAGTTCAGTACGTGTTGCTGCAAATTAGTTCAGTACGTACGAAGCTGTTGCTAATTTCAATGCCTGGCTGTTGCAAGTTTCTAATGAAAAAGTACTTCAGGTCAAAGGTCAGGGAATATACACTTTTGTTATCATGGTTGTTTCCTTATAGTGAACAACTTTGATCACCACTTCAGCAGCTACTATCTATAAGAAGACATTAGCTAAGTAGATATAGGCAAAGAAAGCATGTAGGCAAAACCAGAATTAAAAACATCCTTCTCAATGGAGCTCGTGCAGTTCGGAAGACCCTAATCATCGATGAGGGACCCATGGCGTGACAATTGTCGTCAATGATGACACCCAAAGTACCTTGCATAATCCATCGATCCAGTTCGGAACAATCAAGCACATACCTTGCAAAGTGATGTGGATCTGAAGCAGAGGTGGGAAGGTAAAGGCTCAGGTGAGGTGGAATGAGACGTTGATATAGACGTGCACGCATGAGAATAAGGCGGTGCCCAGGATGGATCTCCATCGGAGGAGGCCGGATCCGCTGGGGAGGAGGTCGCTGTAGTACCTGCCATCTGTGCGATGGATCACGGGGCTTGCAGGCAGGGGGAGGGGATAGGAGGGAGCGGGTGGGCTAGAGCGCGGATGGCGGGTACCCCCGACGACGGCTGGGAAGGATGGTGGAGGAGGTGGATGAGGATGGCGGCGGCGGCGTCTGCGGTTGCGCCTCGTCCGCAGCCGTGCTGGTGGTGGTCGATGCGAGAGCCGGATGGCGTCGGCCAGAATCAGGCAAGGGCGACAAAGATTTAGAGGAGAGAGAGAATGGAGGCGATGAGCGATGGGAGGAAGGGCCACCGGCGATTGGGGTGGCCTCAGATCCGCCCTCCGTGGCCGCCTATTTCATGGGACGAACACCCGTGCTCACCATCGGGCTCGCCTTCGGCCGCTGCCTCGCCGACATTCACGACGTAGAGCCCCTTCCTCCGATCCCATTTGCCAGGGAGGCAGCGCCATCCTTCATCGTAGAGAATGAGTCCACACTGAGATCCCAACCAGATCGTGATTGCGCCTCCCCAAACCGCAGCGGCACATCTCACTCCATCAACGACCAACCTATATGAGGCGGAGGGTCAGTGTAGGACGCGAGCGCCGTCATCATGGACGTGGGGGACGCCGTAGGTGGGAAGGAGGCGGCGACGGCGTCTGTGTCAGGAAGATCGCACGACGGTGGCGGCGTTTACTCGAGGGGATCGAGAGGAGCTGCGTTTGATGCCGGGTGGGTTCTTTGGTGCGTGCGTGGGGCTGGAGATTGTGATAGGTGATCAGGTGAGGGCGTGCCATACCTGGATCGATAGCCTTACCATACCTGGTGGTAATTTAAATTTATTATCATATTCGATATTTCCCGAGTTATGGCCTTACCATACCTGGATTGATAGCCTTTGGGGTAATTTACATTTATTACCATATAATTACCATATTCAAAATTTCCTGAGTTATGACCTTACCATACCTGGATTGATTTATTGCTATACGTGGATTAATTATGATTTATTACTATATGATTTATTACTATACGTGGATAGCCTTACCATACCTGGTGGTAATTTAAATTTATTACCATATTCGATATTTCCCGAGTTATGGCCTTACCATACCTGGATTAATAGCCTTTGGGGTAATTTAAATTTATTACCATATTCGATATTTCCCAATTTATGGCCTTACCATACCTGGATTGATAGCCTTTGGGGTAATTTAAATTTATTACCATATAATTACCATATTCAAAATTTCCTGAGTTATGACCTTACCATACCTGGATTGATTTATTACTATACGTGAATTAATTATGATTTATTACTATATGATTTATTACTATACGTGGATACCCTTACCATACCTGGTGGTAATTTAAATTTATTACCATATTCGATATTTCCCGAGTTATGGCCTTACCATACCTGGATTGATAGCCTTTGAGGTAATTTACATTTATTACCATATAATTACCATATTCAAAATTTCCTGAGTTATGACCTTACCATACCTGGATTGATTTATTACTATACGTGGATTAATTATGATTGATTACCATAAATACGTTGGGTATTGCCGGTCAGACGAGAAAAGAGAAAAACCGGTGGGAGGGGCTGGTGGGAGGTGGGACGAAGAAAAACCGGTTGAAAATAAACCGGTTGAAAGTTGGGGGGACTATTCAACCAATTCGTCCATTAGGAGTAGAGATAGTTAACAGGATCAAACCTGTCCTAGAACGACCAAATTTCAACAAAAAGAAAACCTTAAAGAAGACACATACACGTGCATATTATAGACAAGACTAACTAATAGCACGTGGACAGGTTATCTGGAAGTTAGATAGGCTATCTATGCTGGTAGTTCATAGGGTCATACCGAGGTCGATGAAGAGCCTGGTGACCGACAGCTAGAGGATTGGGCATGACTATGGAGATGAACAGGTGAGTGGCATCGCCAGCCCCTGGAGAATCACTGGCCCGTGTTGTCTGCTGACACAACTGTCCTTCGATCACTGTAGAAACTGTATTTAGGAACTGAACGTGAAGAGTTGCTCCACATGAACCAACTGATCACTTCTTCTCCACTGGATGTTCCATCGTGTATTGGTTTGCTGTTATCTGGCATGTAAGCTAAGGAGGAAGAAGAGCCAATTATTCAGCAACTTCTTATGCAATAAGAAGGAACTGGAAAAAAAATCAAGCGGTTATAGACAAACTCACATGCCCGTGTATTGCAACGGAAGATAAAAATTGAACTCCCTAGCTTAATAATATAAGCATGGGCCATGATTTTTATATGGTTGATATTGTTCTCAAAGAGAAAAAAACATTTTCATGTCCCTAACCCAATAAATTGTTTTAAAACAATGCCTTAATATGAATAATACTTGAAAATGCATTGAATAAACACTAATCCAAATATTTAATTCTGTGATCAAACATGTCATCAATTGCATGTAGATTTAATCTGTAGGTAAGAACCCATGCATTGCAATGGATACATAATACATAAATTTGTTCTTACAAACCTGAAGAACAATTTACCACGTCGCCCCTTCCGTATAGCACTTGTATATGTCGAGTACAATTCCTCGCATATGCCGAGTGCCATGATTTCATATGGTTGACATTGTGCTCCGAGAGAAAAATATATTTTCATGTCCCCAACCCAATAAATTGATTTAAAAACAATGCCTTAATATGAATAATACTTGGAAATGCGTTGAATAAACACTAATCCAAATCTTTAATTCTGTGATCGAGCATGTCATAGATTGCATGTAGATTTAATATGTAGGTAAGAACCCATGCATTGCAATGGATACATAATATATAAATTTGTTCTTACAAACCTTAAGAATAATTTACCACTCAAACAGGACGACCAGAACAAAAGATTAAAGAACATTTATCATGCCCATAAAGAAAGGTGTCAACCATCCGAGCAGTATTACAATAAAAACTAACAAAGACTAACTCCAATATATGATCGTAGAATCAAAGGTCTGAATTAAGACAAAGCATTTGAAACAAAACACTGGTTAGATAATAACATAAGAGCTTGCAAGCTGAACTTTGAGTTTGAATGATATAACATCGACGTTGGATAACTAAAAGGCAGACTATGTTGAGACACTGGAGAATGATACACCATCAGTGATGTGAAGGATGCGTTGCGGCTGGGTTCGCCAGTGGAGATGAGGTGATTTTTAACACTAACGTTGGGCTCAAACAACCCCCTTCGACCTGCACGACAATCGTCATCCATGAATAAATTTCGCAACCAGGTAAAAAAAGATCACCCAAACAATAATTAAACACACAAGAGATAGAAAAACAGCCCGAAATTAAGGGATTTTTTTTTGCCAAACACAGATTCCTTAACTGGGGAATAAAAACCTCCTTCTTACTCTACCTAGGCTAGGGAAGAACAAACACATTAAAGGCGCAAGAGTGCAGAGTCCATATTCACTCCTACCATTGTCATTAAAAATTGATACCATAGTCTAATTAGGTCAAAAGAGAGTATACTTATGTCAAAAATAATAAACATCCAGTAAAATATCAAAGGGGAAATATATCACCGGATGATTATGTCAAAAAAAAAAGAGCAAACATATCAGACAACTCTTTGCATCCAATAGCAAGATCTTACTTGATGCATGAGATTACACTGCTAGGTGCTTCCTGAATAAATAATGGCACGAGCAAAGATTTGTGTATGCCTTTGTGTCTAGCAACCAATACCACACTGCAAAAAGCAAGAGAGTATACAAATAAACAGCTGAGGTCTATTGATTCCACAAGGACCAACAATGCAAATAACCCTCTCAGCCACTATTGTTGTACATGCAGTGTACTGTACCGTTCAGGAAAAAGGAAGACACTACTTCCAAGTACATATAAACTCATTGTATTATGCACAAATCACTTACTTAAGAAGATATATACCGTGGTGCTACAGTTCAGTGCCTTGCACATGCATCTCATCAACAATTAGTTGGTCCTAAGCAGGAATTGATGACTGAGGATCTTACCGTACAGGGATAGATTGGATTGAAGCCTGAGTTTTCCCCTCTCTCTAACATCTCTCTCTGTGCACCATCGGCAGTACGCCATGGATGGCTGAGCTACGCGCCCGAGCTCTGTCCACCGCCGCCGTTGCCCGGAACCGACGCCGGCCGACTGGATCCACCCCGTTCCGGCCGGTACCGGCCGCCCTGTCTCCAGAACCTCTTGTGTCGCCGTTACATCGCCACGAACCTGCTGCTGCCTCTGTTCTTCAGTAACGAGCAGAGCAGCTCGATCGCCTCGTGTTGACCATGCCTGGGCCAGCATGCCTCCAGCTCTCCCCACCTGCAGGACGCTGCCCCGTGCCGTCTCCGTCTTCCTCTCGCCCTCGAGCTCCCACACATCTCTCCCTTCTCTGGCTACATTCAAACAAGGTAAAATGTACCTTTTGTAAGCCACTGAACATTTGTAATTAATGTGAGGCCCAGATGTGCAGTTCCTTACTTTTTCTAATGATCACATCACCTTATCACATATATACCTCCGCTGTACACCCGCGCCAACTGAAACTTGACAGTAGCAAATTTTAAAATGTTAGAGAAGTAATCCAGACCAAAAGAACATGGTGAGCAAGTGAAAGCGTCAACATTGGTTAACCAAAATTTCCTCATATGCCAAACAAATATCCACCCTGTATTTCTAACATATCACATTGGAATATTTAGATGTATCAAGAAAATCAAGTTAGTCTAGTCTAGTCTCGGCAGTCAAGCTTCTGAGCAAATGCTGCCAGGCAGCCCAGCAGTACTAATCAGATGCAATAAGGGAAATTCAGTTAACTAATTGCTGAAACGAGAAGGATAAAACAGCAAGCTGTAAAATAAACAAGCAAGCTGTTAAATAAACGAGAAGGATATGATATGTATTGATCAAATGAGAAGCAAGCAAGAACGAGTGGGATTGGGATCAGCAATAGGACCATAGACCATTGGGTGTTGGGAACAGCAACAAAAATTCAATATTCTGAACCTCACCATCCTTGAGTAAAGTTGGATCGGTATGGCTATTACACAACATGTAACAGGAGCAACACCCACATCAGCTAACTTTCACATGGCACGAATTCAAGATCAATTCCCAATTCTCTCATAGAGATGCAGCATAAATTACACAAGTAAGAATTTGACAATACTGACCTTGACATTCAGGGATGAACACTGCCACCGTCTGTGGCCAGCTGGTCGGTGTCGCGTTGCCTCGATAAGACTGCTCGTGAGTTGGGAGAGAGGCGGGGAGAAATTTTATTTGTCGTGGATGTGGTGGTGAGAACACAAAACAGCAGGGGCACACCAAGCACACGTGCACAGCAGCAGCAACCAGCAACATCCACACACGCACATTAGCAAGCAAGCATTGAGATCTGCCAAGGCCGCATGGGGCAAGATAAGCGCTACATGCTTGACCATACGTGCACGGGAGTAGGGAATATGTCGATGGCGCGGCGGCGTATCTGTCTGGTTGGCGTGGCCGCAGGTGGAGACGGCGGCCAGCGCGCGGCTCCCCAGGAAGAAGACCTTCTTCCGCCACAATGCCATCACCGCGCACGGGCGCCAGCATCCTCACGGCGGCACCCAGCCTCGACGACCCCTCTTGCTCTTCCTTCCGACATCATGGTGGTGGTGTCCGTGGAGGGCATCGGGTGCCGGGTAGCAGCAGGGGAGCGGCGGCGGGTGAGAACCCTAGCTGGGTGAGGGGAAGAAATTGGGAGGGGCGTGGCCAGGGAAGGAACGCGATGGAGGCGATCTCGTACCTCGGCTCGGCAGCGATCCCGTACCTCGGCGGCGGCGGCGGAGGCGATGGAGGGGGTCGAGGGGAGCGGCCACCATGTAGCTAGACAGCGGTGTTCCTCCTCGATTTGAAAGTACCTGAGCTCCTCCTCGATGCAGGGCACGCCCGTGCGCCGCTCCTCGTTGCCCACAATGCGGCCACGCCCTGCCTTGCCCCGGGTTCAGCGGCGGCGGTGGCAGCCCACAAGTCGAAGGCCTCGGATCTCGGTAGAGGCAGCAGATGGGAGCGGAGGGGAACCAGATGGCGGCGGAGGAGGTTGGATCGGGCGTGCGATCGGGCGGCGGCGGAGATCGATCCCAGTTTTTTTTTTCACCGGTTTATTTCGATGGAGGGTAGAGCAGAGGTGGTAGGATGACGGAAAAAAAACGGTGATGGGAGGATGACGAAAAAAACCAGCGAAAATAAACCGCGCGGACTATTCACCAAGTGCTCTATTAGGAGTAGAGATTGTTGTTCGTCCTACGGACTAAAACTCTCCGGTTTATATAGACACCGGAGAGGGCTAGGGTTACACAGAGTCGGTTACAATGGGAGGAGATCTTCATATCGTATCGCCAAGCTTTCCTTCCACGCCAAGGAAAGTCTCATCCGAACACGGGACGGATTCTTCAATCTTGTATCTTCATAGTCCGGGAGTCCGGCCAAAGGTCATAGTCTGGCCATCCAGACACCCCCTAATCCAGGACTCCCTCAGTAGCCCCTGAACCAGGCTTCAATGACGACGAGTCCGGCGCGCAAGTTGCCTTCGGCATTGCAAGGCGGGTTCCTCCTCCGAATACTTCATAGAAGATGTTGAACACCAGGATAGTGTCCGGCTCTGCAAAATAAGTTCCACATGCCACCGTAGAGAGAATAATATTTGCACCAATCTAATCTGCTGACGTATTCCGCAGCGTGACATCACGCCACGGCCAGGCTTTTATTCATTTTACTGTTCCACCTCAGCGCGTTTAGCGATGCGGTTTCCTTGGCACGTCTTGTCAAAGCAGAGATCGTGTCCCCTTATTCCGGGATTCTCATCAATACGGGCGTGGGTAACCCAACCGCGCCATTAACCGCGGCACTTGGGAGATAAGCGAGTTTTATTAGGCCGGTGAGGGCTCGTATTTTCGGCCGCCCATATAAAGGGATAAGAATCCGCCCTTTCCATTCATGCGTTCTTCCTCCTTTACTTATTCGCCCCTACGCGCTCGAGCTCCAACGCCCAAGCCTGCACTTCCCACCTCAACCTTCTCCAATCATGTCCGGAGCGGGAGGTAGATGGATGGCCTCCTCCGTCACGGAGGGGCAAATCAAAAAGCTGAGGAAGGTCGGATACTTGCCTGACGACATCGCGCACCAGCTTCCAGATGAGGGGCAACTCATCCCCACCCCTAGGCCCCATGAGAGGGTTGTATTTCTCCCCCATTTCCTCCGTGGACTGGGTTTTCCTCTTCACCCGTTCGTCCGGGGGCTCATGTTCTACTACGGCCTGGACTTCCACGATCTGGCCCCGAACTTCATCCTCAACATCTCGGCGTTTATCGTCGTGTGCGAGGCCTTCCTCCGCATCCAGCCTCACTTTGGCCTATGGCTGAAGATCTTCAGCATCAAGCCGAAGGTCGTGGGAGGCCGCCAAGCGGAGTGCGGAGGTGCCATGGTGGGCAAGATAGCCAACATTACATGGCTCGAGGGCGCCTTCGTAGAGATCATCAAAGGGTGGCAATCGGGGTGGTTCTATATCACCGAGCCGCGTGACCCTGAATGGGCAGCGGCCCTCGAATTCCGATCTGGTATCCCCACATGGCTCACATCTTGGTAAGAGACGGGCCTGTCGTGGGGTAATTTGGCGGAAGTGACCAGGCTTCAAACCTGCATCAAAGACCTGATCGGTAGGAAGGTTAAACTCATCAACGTAGTCCAGGTCATGCTCTTCCACCGGATTCTCCCGTGTCAACGACGGGCTTTCAGCTTGTGGGAGTTCGACCCGGCCCAGCATCAGACTCTGTCCCGGCTCTTCGACACAAAGCATGGGGACGCCTGGTAGGTGCTATTCAAGAGCTCCGAGGTCTCTCCTTCCGTCACCGAGGATCGCGGATTCTGCGCCGAGCGCCAAGCCAACGCGGTGAGCTTAATTTTCCCTTTACGGGGTATTTGTTTTTCATAGATTTGATTCTATGCGGGATCTAAACCCCCATCTCTTTAACAGGACTGGCAGAAAAAGGACGGACAGATCAACTGTCCGGCTCCCTTGCCCGAAGACCCAGCGGACGCTCGCTTGACGGAGCTGCTGGTTCCGGCACCTCATGTGGTGCCGGAGAAGAAGGCCAAGGGGACTCGAAAGAGTTCCCGGCGCCCGGTGGTGTCGGATTCATCGCCCGACAACCCCGAAGCACCCTCCGCCTCTGAGGACGAGGAGGAGGAAGAAGAAGAAGCCTCTCCCCCTCCAACGGGGGAAGGAAAGAAAAGGGAAGCCGCCCCAATTGGGGAGACTGGAGGGTCCAAGAAGGGGAGAACCCTCCTTCCGGACTACACCTCCGACGCCGAAGACGGCGGGGAGGAATGGCCATCCAGGGTCAAGCCCCTGGCAAAATCGTAAGCATCCGGTCATCCGAATAACTTATGACACCCCTCCATTATTTGGCATTTTCTGACGCCGCATTTGATCATGCAGTCCGCCCAAGGCTCAGCTGGACGATTCGACAAGCGGCTCCTTGGATTCGTCGGATGTGAATAACGCTTCACTCCCGACGGCCTCCTCCCCTCTCCCTACGGACGACGCCGAGGTGGAGTCCCGAAAGGGACTAAACCAGGAGGAGGTGGTCCTGGAGGCGCCGCAAGGCGACCTCCCGGACTCCAGGCCCAAAGGGGGTAAAGCCCCGAAGGGATCCAAGTCCAGCCCCGGGCCGGACACTGCTCCGGAACCATCAATGGTTCCAGATTCCGATGGGCGGCGCCTTCATAAGAAGGGCAAGCCTACGACGCCGGCGACCTCCATCCATCCGGAGGCGCCGGACAATTTGCTGGAGGTGCTTAACGGCGCCTCCATCGACGAGGAACACCGCACTGTTATGAGTGCGGTGATTCAGAAGGTTCAGTCCGCCAAGAGCGGGCTGACAGAAGCCTGTACAAGCCTGTTAACGGGCTTTGAGGTATGTGTTCAAAAACATATAAAAATGTTACCGCATAGACAGTAGCCCCTGATGCTCAATTCGGCGTTCAGAAAGAAAAGCCGAGCTGAGGATCTAAAAAGATATACGCAAGAGTCTCAAAAATATGTCAATATGGGAATGCAGGCTGCGCTGCTGACCTCTGCCGCACTGACCGCGGAGGTCAATGCATTGAAGGAGAACCTCGAGCGGTCCGAGAACGAGCTCGACCGTGCCAAGAAGCAGCTCGAGGACAAGGAGGGTATGTAATATCGCATGTAAATGTATAAAGAAATACTTGGTTGCAAATAATGACAGGACCAGCGTAAATGTTGCTGGGGCCACAGCCGAGGTGGCGACCCTGAAGGAGGCGGTCTTCAAAGCCGAAAATAGTGCGGCCCTGGAGCGTGCGGAGCGAGAGAAGCAGGAGGCGCGGGTGGCGGAGGTGCGGCAAGAGCTCCAGGCTCTCGTGGAAAAACACGAGAGTTTGGAGCGTGACTCGAAGACTCGAGAGTCCGAGCTCGCCTTGGCTCTTGAGAGTGCCAAAACCGCTAAGGCAGAAGCCCAGAAGGCCCTTCAGGAGATCGAGGCGATGAAGAAGATAGCGGCGGGTAAGGCATTCTTTATGCAAAGCAAGAATATAAAAGTAAATTATCTGTTACTTACCTGAATCCGGAGCTCTCCAGGAGTGTTCGCCGATCTGCCCCGTAGTGTATCTGATGCTGCCGCATTCTATCGAGCCGAAGAGGGGAGCTCGACGGAAAAGGTGTTCTGGTTTCAATATGCTGAGGCCGGACATCTGGTGCCCCTGAGTGACCAGCTGAAGCAGCTGGTCGAACTCCACAAGGTGGCCGAACAGGCCATGAAGGGCCTCATAGTTCGGCTGTGGCCTAGAGAAGCCATGCCTGGGAGCTACTTCGGTCTGGTGCGGCGGCTGGTGGACGCGTGTCCGTGGATTGAGGTCGTCAAGCGCTCCGTCTGTATCGAAGGTGCCCGTCGGGCCCTTGCCCGTGCTAAAGTGCATTGGGGCAAGCTGGACGGTGAGAAGCTTTTGACGGACGCGCCACCGCCGGGCAAGGAGTATCATACGCCTGAGATGTATTATAAGGGTGTCCTGAAGGGTGCTCGTCTTATAGCGGACGAATGCTCCAAAGATGTAATTTTTGAGTAGACTCGCATCTGTTATCATGTACGCTGAAAACTTTGTTCATATGCGTTAAGCAACGCTTTGTTAATTTAAAATATTACCTTCTGTGCGTCCGTTTATCAAATCTGAGAGATGCAAGTCGTCGGCTTCTACCCCCATGCCACGAGTGCTGGGGTGTTCGGGATAAACATGAGCGCTCTTGTTCCCATTCTTGGGTCCATCTAGGGAGGCGCCCAGCACAACGAACCAGGCCATCGGACTTATAATGCTTTATCACTCTCACTTAGCCATAGAATTCTATAATTTTAAATTTCGGCGAAGCCCCTAGTATTCGGAAGACCGAGTTCGGGGCGCTATCCACGCCTAGGCCAGATAAGTCCGGCTCCTCGCTCTAAGCGGCATAAGTCTTTAAGGACTCGAAAAACCTCGCGAACAGCGACCGGTCTCTCGCACTATCATGACGGTCAGTTTTAGCTTTTCTCTACTGAGGTGTTAACCCAACTCAACTGGGGCACAATCGCAGTAGTTCTCCCAGCGCTACCTTAGCCAACATTGCGGAACGTAAGGTACCAAAACATGAGAGCCGGGAAAACCCAACTATTTACCAAAGACATGATTCGGAGCCGATGCATATAGTGCTATAAGTTCGGGGTGCCACACTCATGAGAGTGTTCGGTCTTCTCACACCATGTTATGGGGTGTTTAAGCCCCTGGTGTATTGGTCGTACCAAAGTGTACGGTTGCAGAATGTCATGACTGAACATATTTTTATATAAAAAATAGATGAGTACAATAATAGATAAGAGCTATGTATTGTTTATTAAAAAAGGGCTGCCACGAAAGCAGAACGATACAAGTAGTGCGATAAGCAAGAGATGGGATTATTTGACATGTCCCCCTCCAGGGGCAAGCTGCGGAATTTTAAGTAAAACAGGTATTAAGCTCGTTATAGAGACCACCTGGACATTTGACGCGGCTTGTTCTCTCCCTGGCTGTTGCATCGTGTGTTCGGCGAGTGTATTGCCGGACAGGCCTTCCGAATAGTTGGGTCCTGAAAGTGTGTAAAAAGGAAACAGCGGAATAGGGAGCCCCTTAGTGCGGTTGAGCCGCATTCTGGGCGTGCCGTAGTTGTGCCCCTCCCCTTATGCCCATGGTATCTCTAAGGCGTAATTATGTATGCGTGGTACTGATATCACCATTTGGCGAGGGCTGGGGTTGGGGCCGCACTGCTATGCTTCCTCATAACGTGCCAGCCGGATTTGTTCTAGGTTATTTCGGGCTCGCTTGACGTTGTCCGGACGTTTGACACCTGGATTGGAGAATTGCCTTGAGAGGCTACTCTGTACTTCCGCCGCCAGGGCCGCCGTGTGCTCCTCCGTTCGGAGAGAGCGTTAGGTGTTTCCATTTACCGTGATGACTCCGCGAGGTCCTGGCATCTTGAGCTTGAGATATGCGTAGTACGGCACCGCATTGAATTTTGCAAATGCGGTTCGTCCGAGCAGGGCGTGATAGCCACTGCGGAATGGGACTATGTCGAAGATTAACTCTTTGCTTCGGAAATTATCCGGGGATCCGAAGACCACTTCGAGTGTAACTGAGCCTGTACAGCTGGCTTCTACACCTGGTATGACGCCTTTAAAGGTTGTCTTTGTGGGTTTAATCCTTGAGGGATCGATACCCATTTTTCGCACTGTATCCTGATAAAGCAGGTTCAGGCTGCTGCCGCCGTCCATTAGGACTTTGGTGAGGTGAAATCCATCGATAATTGGGTCTAGGACC
Organism: Triticum dicoccoides; assembly: GCF_002162155.2. NCBI lineage: Eukaryota > Viridiplantae > Streptophyta > Magnoliopsida > Poales > Poaceae > Triticum > Triticum dicoccoides. Next base: position 164,021,918 of record NC_041387.1, on the reverse strand, counting down.
AATGCGGCGAATCCGCCGTGACGGATGCTAGTGGGGTGGTCCCTTCGATCAAAAGTGATCGGGCAGGAGGACCACGGGTTGAACTTTGGGGCGACTAGCTCCAACGCATAGACGTCCTTGAGAGCACGCTTCCGCTCCCTTTTGGGGATGTGGGTTGCGTATATCATGTTCACCGTCCGCACTTGCGGGGGGAATCCCTTCTGTCCTCTGTTGTTCGGCGGCCGGGGCTCCTCCTCGTCATCGCTATGCAGCCCCTTGTCTCTGGTTTCGGCACTAAACTTGCCTGCCTGCTTGAACACCCAACAATCCCTGTTGGTGTGGTTGGCTGGCTGTTCGGGGGTGCCGTGTATCTGGCACGAGCGATCGAGTATCCGGTCTAAGCTGGATGGGCCCGGAGGGTTTCTTTTGAATGGCTTCTTCCGCTGACCGGGTTTAGAGCCTCTGAATCCAGCATTGACTGCCGTATCTTCAGTATTGTCGCCGTTAATGTGGCGCTTGTGCTTGTTGCGACGTGACCTGCCGTTGTTGTCCTTGGTATCCGAATTGCGAGGGCTCTTGGTTATGTTATTGCTACGAGCTAGCCAGCTGTCTTCTCCCGCACAAAAGCGGGTCATGAGTGTCGTGAGGGCTGCCATAGATTTCGGCTTTTCCTGTCCTAGGTGCCGGGCAAGCCATTCGTCTCGGATGTTGTGCCTGAAGGCTGCAAGGGCCTCGGCATCCGGACAGTCGACTATTTGATTTTTCTTGGTTAGGAACCGTGTCCAAAATTGTCTGGCTGATTCCTCTGGCTGCTAGATTATGTGGCTTAGGTCATCGGCGTCTGGTGGTCGCACATAAGTGCCCTGGAAGTTGTCAAGGAATGCGGATTCCAGGTCCTCCCAGCAACTAATTGACTCTGCTGGCAGGCTGTTAAGCCAATGTCGAGCTGGTCCTTTAAGCTTGAGCGGGAGGTATTTGATGGCGTGTAGGTCATCACCACGGGCCATGTGGATATGAAGGAGATAATCCTCGATCCATACCGCAGGATCTGTTGTGCCATCGTATGATTCGATGTTTACGGGTTTAAAGCCCTCGGGGATTTGATGATCCATTACTTCGTCTGTGAAGCATAGTGGGTGTGCGGCGCCCCTGTACTGGGCTATATCACAACGCAGCTCGGATGAGCTTGGTCTGTTGTATTTGGCCTGGCCGTACTTATCATGTCCGACGTGACGGCTAGCGTCACGTGAAGCGGGGCGCCCATGCGATCCGTAGATCGATCTTGTTTGCCTTGCCTTATTATCCAATATGTCTTGCAGGTCTGTTGCGTCTCCCCGTACTCTGGTATGTTTTGAGCGGTGCTGGGGTGTGGCTTGGGTCGAGGGCCTGAAGGCTTCTCTGTCGCGGCCATGGGGTGGCCGATCGGGCGCATCGTACACTGGTGATGTAGGTTTAGTTGCTTCCTCCTCAAGTTGGGGTAGCAGCCTGCGCTTTGGGTAGCTCTTGGAGGGGCGTTCGAGTTTATACTCTTCGGCCGCCAGGACTTCGGTCCATCTGTCGGCTAGCAAGTCTTGGTCAGCTCTAAGCTGCTACTGTTTTTTCTTGAGGCTACTTGCCGTGGCCATAAGCCTGCGTTTGAAACGCTCTTGTTCGACGGGATCCTCTGGCACGACGAATTCGTCATCGTCGAGGCTTGCCTCGTCTTCGGAGGGAGGCATATAATTGTCGTCCTTGACCTCTCTGTCGGCCGCTCTCTCATGAGGGCTGGCTCCTTCGTCCTCCTGCACTGAATCTTGCTGGAGGGGGTTGTCTTCGGCACTGTCCGGCGTGTTTTTATCTCCGGTGCCAGAATCGCCGTTTTTGCTTTGGCGGGACTTAGAGCGGCGCCGCTGACGTTGGCGCTTGGGTTGCTTCTTGGAGGGATCGTCCTCCATTTTTTCATCGCCATCCCCTGCTTTGGGGGTGTCCACCATGTATATGTCATATGACGAGGTGGCCTTCCAGTTCCCTATAGGTGCTGGTTCTTGGTCGTCTCCTTCATCGGCGTCCATACCGTCGATGTCTTCGGAGTCAAAGTCGAGCATGTCGGTTAAATCGTCGACAGTGGCTACGAGGTGGGTGGTGGGTGGGCCTCGAATTTCTTCGTCGTCCGTATCCCAACCATGCTGACCATAATCCGGCCAGGGCTCTCCTAACAAAGAGAGAGACTTTAGTGAATTCAGGATATCGCCAAAGGGCGAGTGCTGAAAGACGTCCGTGGCGGTGAACTCCATGATCGGAGCCCAATCGGGTTCGATCGGAAGAGGTGCGGGATATACGGAGTCCGGGAGGGAGTCCGACACCTTGGAGTCACGGGCCCTGCAAAGGACTAGGCTGGTATTCGGCTCTATCGCCGTAGAGATTGCGGCTCCCGGGGTGGCATCCAACCGTCCATCCCCGACTAGCACGGTCAGCTCTGAGCTAATGATCGGAGCGGACACCCGAGCGGCACTCTGGGCGCTGTCCGGCGGCAGAGTTAGATCATGCCCATCGGGACAGAGCGACACGCTCGGCCGTGGCTCGAATCCATCGAAGATCAAGTCCCCGCGGATGTCGGTCGTGTAATTTAAGCTTCCAAACCTGACCTGATGGCCAGGGGCGTAGCTTTCGATCTGCTCCAGATGGCCAAGCGAGTTGGCCCGCAGTGCGAAGCCGGCGAATACGAAGATCTGTCCGGGGAGAAAGGTCTCACCCTGGACTGCATCGTGATTGATGATCGAAGAAGCCATCGGGCCTAAAGGCGACGACACCGAGGAACTCTCAATGAAAGCACCAATGTCGGTGTCAAAACCGGCGGATCTCGGGTAGGGGGTCCCGAACTGTGCGTCTAGGCAGATGGTAACATGAGACAAGGGACACGATGTTTTTACCCAGGTTCGGGCCCTCTCGATGGAGGTAAAACCCTACTCCTGCTTGATTAATATTGATGATATGGGTAGTACAAGAGTGGATCTACCACGAGATCAGAGAGGCTAAACCCTAGAAGCTAGCCTATGGTATGATTGTTGTTCGTCCTACGGACTAAAACTCTCCGGTTTATATAGACACCGGAGAGGGCTAGGGTTACACAGAGTCGGTTACAATGGGAGGAGATCTTCATATCGTATCGCCAAGCTTGCCTTCCACGCCAAGGAAAGTCCCATCCGGACACGGGACGGAGTCTTCAATCTTGTATCTTCATAGTCTGGGAGTCCGGCCAAAGGTCATAGTCCGGCCATCCGGACACCCCCTAATCCAGGACTCCCTCAATGGGCGTCGTCGGCGCCGCTCCAAGCCCCGCCATAGCAATACCGGCCCCGAAGACAAAAGTAATCCGGATGGTGCCGAAGAAGAATATGACCCTGAACAGGCCGCCTTCGAGCAGGCCGAACAGGAAGATGAGCAGGTCAGCCCAGAAGAACAGGCGACAGAAGGATACCCGAAGGAGGACAACTACATGCCCCCCTCCGAAGACGAGATTAGCCTCAGCGACGACGAATTCGGCGTGCCTGAGGACCCCGTGGAGCAAGAGCGCTTCAAGCGTAGGCTTATGGCCGCCGCTAGGAGCCTGAAGAAGAAGAAGCAGCAACTCCAAGCTGATCAAGACGTGCTCACAGATAGATGAACTGAAGTCCTGGCAGCCGAGGAATATGGACTCGAATGCCAAACGGCTGACCGGCCACCCCATGGCCGGGATAAAACGGGATATCAGCCCGAATACCAGCCCGCACCCCCACGCCGACACACTACATCCCAGGGCAACAAGCAAGACCTGCAGGATATCCTAGAAAACAAAGCAGGACAGCCAAGATCGATCTATGGATCACGGGGGCACGCCCCAGCGCGCGATGATGATCGTCGCGCCGGATACATCATCAACAAGTCCGGCCGGGCCGAACACAGCAATGCAGACCAATTCGAGCTGCATAGCCACATAGCCCGGCACAGAGGCGCCACACACCCCCTCTGCTTCACTGACAAAGTGATGGATCATGAATTCCCAGAAGGGTTCAAACCCGTAAACATCGAATCGTACGATGTCACAACAGACCCCGCAGTATGGATCGAAGATTTCCTTCACCACATTCACATGGCCCGCGGAGATGATCTACACGCCATCAAGCATCTTCCCCTTAAGCTCAAAGGACCAGCCCGACACTGGTTAAATAGCCTGCCAGCAAATTCCATTGGCAATTGGGAAAACCTGTAAGACGCATTCCTCGACAACTTCCAGGGCACATATGTGCAGCCACCGGACGCTGATGACCTGAGCCACATTACTCAACAGCCCGGGGAGTCAGCCAGAAAATTCTGGACCCGGTTCCTAACTAAAAAGAACCAAATAGTCGACTGTCCGGACGCTGAAGCCCTGGCGGCTTTTAAGCATAATATCCGAGACGAGTGGCTTGATCGACACCTTGGCCAGGAAAAACTCAAGTCCATGGCAGCTCTCACAACAATAATGACACGCTTTTGCATGGGTGAGGACAGCTGGTTGGCCCACAGCGGCACCACGTCACATTCCGGCACTTCAGACGGCCGCGATGCTAACGGCAAGCCACGACGCAACAGACACAAGTGTCACACCCAATATGCGATACTATCCTAAAGAGACTCGAAGGTCCCACCAAGGATAGAACCGCATATTGAAACACTTTTGCAAGGTGGATATCATTACATCAACATTACATAATAGATGGGGATACATACATAAGGCATACAATGCCACACGAATACAACATCACAATACATAAAAGCATCATCCGACTATGGATGAAACACAAACAGAAACTCGAACGACATCCACCCTGCTAGCCCAGGCTGCCGACCTAGAACCTATCCCCTGATCGAAGAAGCAGAAGAAGAACTCAACGCAAGCAAGCATCGCTCTCGCGTCATGATCATCGCATAACCTGTACCTGCAACTGTTGTTGTAGTAATCTGTGAGACACGAGGACTCAGCAATCCCATTACCATGGGTATCAAGACTAGCAAAGCTTAAAGGGTAAGGAAAGGATAAGTGGTGAGGCTGAAGTAGCGACTAAGCAAGTATGGTGGCTAACATACGCAAATAAGAGCGAGAAGAGAGCAAAAGGAACGGTCGTGAAGCTAGCAATGATCAAGAAGTGATCCTGAACTCCTACTTATGTCAAACATAACCCAGAAACCGTGTTCACTTCCCAGACTCCGCCGAGAAGAGACCATCACGGCTACACACGCGATTGATGCATTTTAATTCGGATCTGGTGTCAAGTTATCTACAACCGGACATTAACAAATTCACATCCGCCTATAACCGCAGGCACGGCTTTCGAAAGATTATACCCTGCAGGGGTGTCCCAACTTAGCCCATGATAAGCTCTCGCAATCAACGAAGGATATTCCTTCTCCCAGGAAGACCCGATCAGACTTGGAATCCCGGTTTACAAGACATTTCGGCAATGGTAAAACAAGACCAGCAAGACCTCCCGCTGTGCCGACAAATCTCGATAGGAGCTGCACATATCTCGTTCTCAGGGCACACCGGATGAGCAAGACATCGGGTTGGCATAGACCCTGATTGCCCAGGGGGCGCCGGACATCGCTCAGTTTGGACCAACACTTAGACAAGCACTGGCCCGGGGGGGTTAAAATAAAGATGACCCTCGAGAGCGCGACTCCCAAGGAAAAAAGGGCTAGGTGAGGCAAATGGTAAAACCAAGGCTGGGCCTTGCTGGAGGAGTTTTATTCAAAGCAAACTGTCAAGGGGGTCCCATAAATCACCCGACCGCGTAAGGAACGCAAAATCCGGGAACATAACACCGATATGACAGAAACTAGGGCAGCAAGAGTGGAACAAAACACCAGGCATAAGGTCGAGTCTTCCACCCTTTACCAAGTATATAGATGCATTAATAATATAAGAGATATTGTGATATCCCAACCAAAATCCTGTCCACCATGGAGAAATCTTCAACTTTACCTGCAACTAGCAACGCTATAAGAGGGGCTGAGCAAAAGCGGTAACATAGCCAGGCAACGGTTTGCATAGGAAGGGTGTCAAAGGTTAGAGGTTCATGGCAATTAGGGAGGCTTGATGAGCAAAAGATAGGTAACGCAGCATAGCGATAGAACGAAGCCACTAGCATAGCAATGATAGTAGTGAGATCCAAGGTAGCGGTCATCTTGCCTGAAATCCCGCAAGGAAGAAGAACGAGTCCATGAAGAAGATGAACGGATGAAGCCGAACCAAGCGTAGACGAACGAATCCTCACGATCGCAACGGAAACAGGAACTATCGAAAAGGAAGCACACAACATAGTAAACACACCACACATGAACATGACATGATGCACAACAAGCATGATGCATGACAAAACTAGATGAGGCTACTCATGGCAAGAGATGATGCAAACAAGAGCAACACATCAAGGCAAGTTTAAATGAGGCCGGGAACAACATATAACATTTCTGGTAAGTCCTCATATGCAAATTTCGAAGTTGGTCCAGATCTGAATAAACCTTATGTTCAAGTTGTTAAACAGCAAGTTAAGATGCACAAAGATGATCTACACGAGATTCTAGTCAAGTTACATATAAAGTTCATTAGATTTGGAGCTACAGCCTAGAAGATATGAGCAAAACAAGTTAAACATGGCATTGATGCAAAATGCATACAAACATCAAGAAAACACCTCCAAACAAAAATGCAACATGATAATATGAAACTATATGCAAAAGCAAGCAAGTTTCATATAGAGCACACTCAAAACGGAGCAACGGTTCAACACACAAACACTATACAAGTTATAGCAACAATCTGTCCAAAACAGCAACTAGGCATCTTGCAAGCATCAAAACAACATGCTACAGTACCACAACAAGAAAACAAAAGACATGGGCATGATGTACATGTAAAGCATAACAAAACATGAACATTGAGCTATCTCCAGAAATCACTAGAGCATACTCAAACACACATGGTAAGATTGCAAATAATAACAGTTCAGACTTTGCAGAAAATAACATCAGGTTGCAATGTTTAGAGCTATCAAACAACATGTTAGAGGAACTTATCATGGCAAATAAAGGCATGAAATGAATCTACTAATTGCATAGAACAAAAGTCCCTTACTGACCATGAGCCAAAAGGGATCAGAAAATATGATGGCACCCATGTAAACATAGCAAGTTATAATACAGATTTAAACATGGCAGGAACAACAATAAGTAGGCATGTAGATGAGCTTGTACCGCTCACCACAGAGCAATAAATGGCATGACAAGGTACCCAACAGTAAGAAGACATGTTTATGAAGCTAAGCATGGCAAGAGCAAGTCCATAGCATGCAAGGATCAACTACAACAAGCTTGGCAAAATTAAATAACATGTAAACAATCTGCCAGGAAACATTTTGAAGCAAAAGTAGAGCACGAAAATGACATGCTAGACTACTCCATAATTGCAACCAGGGACATGAATGGATAGAGCATAACCATATGTTAAAAACACCCTTACTGAAGTATCTCAAAATATGCATGGATCGCTCTGTAGCATCAAGTTTACATGGCATCAAAATAACAGCAGAACAGGGACTAAAATCAGCAACATTACGAAGCCTAGTTTGCATGCTTGTGCTAGTCACCATATTGATCACCAAAATACATGGCATACACCTCTGTAAAGAAGACATGGCATAGTTCAAAACACATGTAGACATCAACCTCATAGGATGCACACATAAATCATGGTAAAAATGACAAAAGAGCATGTTATAACAGATTCAGCAGATTAACATCATGAAGCACTCTTGCAACGATGATTCAGACATTAAGATGAGCTCAAATGAAAATGATGCAATGGAATGAAATGAAGTACTCGTTGATACGAACAATTTGACATATTACACGCACAAAACGGAGCTACGGATGCGGAGATATGATGCGATGAACATGGCATGAAAATAACAAAATATGTCGGGACTTGGAGAAATATACCCCTCCGAAAACAGATCTAGGGTTCGGCGTGACTCCCGAGGTTGGCCGGACCTCGCCGGAGCGGACGGGGACGGAGGAGGAGGAAGGAGTCCCTGGGGAGGCCGGGGTGACCGGATTCGGGCGGCGCCGGCCCGGATCTGGCCGGAGGATGGG
>NC_041387.1:163995290-164013260 GCF_002162155.2 Triticum dicoccoides | reverse complement strand
CGGGCCCGGCGCGGCATGGGCGGGCCGGCCATGGGCCAGGCGGGCCGCGGCGGCGTGGGGAGCCGCGGGGCGACATGGCGGAAGGCGACTGGATGAGGGCGGCGGCGCGATTTCGTCCGGTCCGGGACAGACACGTCCGACGCGGAGAGGGGAATTTGCTAGGGTTTCGGGTGGATTTCATCCGCGAATTTCGGGGGTGGCACCTATTTATAGGTAGAGGGAGCTAGGAGAGTCCAAATGAGGAGCGATTTTCGTCCACGCGATCGTGATCGAACGACCGAGAGCATGGAGGGGAGTTTGCTGGGTTTTGGGCCACTTTGGAAAGGGTGTTGGGCTGCAACATAAAGAGGGCTTTTACGGTTACCCGGTTAACCGTTGGAGTATCAAACGACCTCCAAATGGCACAAAACTTGACAGGCAGTCTACCGGTGCTATACCAAGGCCGCTTGACAAGCCTCGGGCCATTCCGAGAAAGTTCAACATCCACTCACAACGAGAGACAAAAGGGGGACGCCGGAGGGCATAGGAGCGCCGGATTGCAAAACGGACAACGGGGAAAAGGCTCGGATGCATGAGACGAACACGTATGCAAAATGAAATGCACATGATGACATGGCAAAATGCAACACACAAGCAAATGACATGGCAACGACGGCGAATAACTGGCAGACACCTGGCGCATCGGATCCGGGGCGTTACAATAAGAGACGGAACAACGGTGACAGCACTGAAGACACGGCAGTCAACGCCGGATTCAGCAGATCTAAGTCCGGTCAGGGGAAAAAGCTGTTCAAAGAGATAATCAGGGACCGTCCAGTCTGGACCACATACTAGAGCGTTTGTGCCAAATTCATGGCACCCCGGACAAGCCAGCCAACCACACCTATAGAGATTGCTGGGTGTTCAAACAGGCCGGCAAAATAAATGCCAAAAATAATGACAAGGGGCTACACAGCGACGATGACGAAGAACCCCGGCGTCCGAACATGGGGGGTCAAAAGAAATTCCCCCCAGGTGAAAACGGTCAATATGATCTACGCCACTCATATCCCCAAGCGGGAATGGAAGCGAGCACTACAGGACGTCTATGCGATGGAGCCAGTCGCCCCCAAATTCAACCCATGATCAGCTTGTCCGATCACCTTTGATCGTAGGGATCATCCTACTAGCATCCGTCACGGCGGCTCAGCCGCATTGGTCTTGGACCAGATCTTCGACGGATTCCACCTCACGCGAGTCCTTATGGATGGCGGCAGCAGCCTGAACCTGCTTTATCTGGACACAGTGCGCCAAATGGGCATTGATCCTTCAAGGATCAAGCCAACCAAAACCACCTTTAAAGGTGTCATTCCTGGAGTAGAGGCCCACTATACGGGCTCTATAATATTGGAAGTGGTCTTCGGATCCCCGGACAACCTCCAGAGCAAAGAGTTAATATTCGATATCATCCCTTTCCGAAGTGGTTACCATGCACTGCTCGGATGAACCGCATTCGCTATATTCAATGCGGTACCACATTATGCATACCTCAAGCTTAAGATGCCAGGTCCGCGCGGGGTAATAATAGTAAACAGAAACTTGGACCGCTCTCTCCGTACAGAAGAGCATACTGCAGCCCTCGCGGTAGAGGTACAATGCGGCCTCCTCCGGCAAACCTCCAATCGGGCGACGACAACCTCAAGCACCGTCAAGCGAGTCCGGAGCACCCTGCAACAGGATCATCAGGAACGCCAAGAGCGTGATTAGCAGTCCAGCCTCCGCTCAAGCCCCATCAAAGCAGCATTCATGCCACGCGTACACAATTATGCACTTGAGATACCATGGGCATGGGCGGAGGCGCATCAACAACTTAGTTAATAGTGCGGGTAACCTGCCAAATACCTTCATCATCTTTCCCTCTTACCTTTCAGGACATCGCTTTAGCGCAGCATCCTCAGAAGAGCCGAATTGCCGGACTTACATGGGAGAGACATCCAAAGAGGCAACAGACGTTGTGCACAGAAGGAAATACCTAGGTGGAATCTATTTACGATCATTATACCTGCTTTATCTATCTGTACACAGCCTGCCCCTAGATAGGACATGTCAAATAGTCCTATTTATCTCCGCTTAATGCATTCATTGTAAGCATACGCATAAACTTATTATTCGTTAATGGGAGATCATATACAACGTCAGCTTATTTATCTTATTTGAGCATTTTTTTCTCTTATAAATGTTTATTTGATATTGCATCTGTACACCTTGGTACGGTCAGTTTGCCAGGGGCTTCTCATGGCGCACCATAATATGGCAAGTAAAGTCCGAACACTTTCAACAGTGCGGCACCCCGAACTTATAGCACTATATGCATCAGCTCCGAATCATGTCTTGTGTCTACAGTTGGGATAGCCCGACTCCCTTGTTTTGGTGCCTTACGTTCCGTTATATCGGCTAAGGTAGTGCAGGGAGAACTACTGCGATTGTGTCCCGGTTCTTCCGGACGAGAACCTTAGTAGAGAAAGCCGAAAACTAACCGGCATGATGTGGTGAGAGCTGGTCGCTGTTCGAGAGGTCCTACAATCCTTAAAGATTTTCCGTTTAGGCGATAAATCGGCTCCGTCCGATCTAGGCGTGTATAGCGCCCCAGTTCGGCCTTTCAAATTCTAGGGGCTTCGCCAAAATTTAAAATTGTAGACTTCTATGGCTAAGTGAAAGTTTTAAAGCCGTATAGTCCGATTGCCTTGTTCGCTGCGCCGGACACCTCCTTAATGGACCAAACATTTGGATAAAGAGTGTCCGGGTTTTCCACGAACACCCCAGTACTAGTTACGTGGGGGCGGAAGCCGACGACTGGCCTACTTTCAGAATATTATAAACAGCCGCACAGAAGGTAATATTTTAAATAACAAAAGTGCTACATAGTGCAAGTAACTTCGTCTTTAAATTACAAACACGATAGAAGTGAATTCATTCAAAAATGGTGTCCTTGGTACACTCATCGGCCACGAGACGAGCACCCTTCATCACACCATCATAATACATCTCGGGATGGCGATGCACCTTGCCCTCCGGCGGCCCGTCCTTGACCAGCTTCTCCGCATCCAGCTTTCCCCAATGCATCTTGACGCGGGCAAAAGCCCGGCGGGCACCCTCGATGCAAATGGATCGCTTGATCACTTCAAGCCGCGGACAGGCATCCACCATCCGCTTAATCAGGCCAAAGTAGCTAGTGCGCAGGAGCTCACCAGGCCACATCCGGACTATGAAACCTTTCATAGCCAGTTCAGCCGCACTGTGGAGTTCGACCAACTGCTTCAGTTGGTCACTTAGAGACATCGAATGTTCGGCCCCAGCATACTAGGACCAGAACATCTTCTCCGTTGAGCTCCCCTCTTGGGCACGGTAGAACTCCGCAGCGTATCAGATCTGCAAATGCCCCTGGAGAGCTCCGAATTCGAGTAAGTAGAAGAAACGCCTCCTCCACATGTTTGCTTTGCATAAAGAACTTCTTACCCGCTGCTATCTTTTTGGCCTCCTGGATCTCCTGTTGTGCTTTCTCGGCTTCGGCCTTGGCGTCTTTCAAATACACAAGGGCCTTCACAAGCTCGGCCTCTTTCATCTTCAGATCATGCTCCACGGACCCGCATTTCTTGCCGAGGTCCCTTAGCTCTTGCTGTACCTCGCCCACTCTAGCACTTTGCTTTTCGCGCTCCTTGCATTCCAAGGCCGCTTTGCCTTCGGCCTCGGACATCGCTTTCTTTAGGGACGCCACTTCGGCGGTGGCCCCTACACAGTCACGACGCTTTGGCGTTAGACTAGCCAATTTTGCCTATCTTTAAATATATGCGAGCGGGGAATCACTTACCTTTATTCTCCTCGAGCTGCCTCTTCGTAAGGCCGTGCTCTCCCTGCGCCTGCTCCAGGTCCCGCTTCAGTTTGGCAACCTCGGCAGTACGGGCAGCAGCAGCAAGCAGCACAACCTGCTTATGCACAGGAATATTTATTGTTAGACTCCTGCTGATTATTATTGACGCTCCGTTTGGTTTTTCTTTCCAAACACCACACAGAGTATCAGGGGCTACTACCTATCGGGTGGTAATTTCTCAGACTTTTTTTACTTACCTCAAAGCCTGTTAGGAGGCTGGTGCAAGCTTCGGTTAGTCCGCTCTTGGCGGACGAAACCTTCTGAATCACCGCACTCATAAGAGTACGGTGCTCTTCATCCATGGAAGCGTCGCGAAGCGCTTCCAGCAAACAATCCGGCGCCTCGGGCGTGACGGAAGTCCTCAATGCAGACGGCTCGCCCTCCCTAATGAGGGGTTGTCCGCCTGAGTTCGGAACCATTGAAGGTTCCGGGACAGTGTTCGGCTGAGAGCCCGGCCTACTGTGGCTCTCATCAACACGATCCGCGGGGATCTTGAACCCCGTGTGTACGATGTCTGGAACCCCGCCTCGGGGCATCTCCAGCTCTACGAGCCTTCGGGACAACACCTCCGTGTCGTCCGCTGGCTGAGGAGTAGTGGCTGTCGGAAGCGAATTTTCGAATCGCTCAGGGACCCGGAGGAAGACACTTCGGAGTGAGCCCTGGTCGGACTGTACATATGTTTGACGTTAAACAAAAGCTATAGAGTGAAGTTATGAAGGAGTGCGGACACTTACGATCGCACTGGGGGCTTCCCCCTGGGCAGCCACCCCTCCTCACTGTGAGCGGCCGTGGCGGAGTAGTCCGGAAGGGACACCTTCCCCTTCTTGGATGCCCCAGCCTCCCCCTCTGGGGCGGCTTTTCTCTTCTTCTCCCCCAGTGCGGGGAGGTGGAATTTCTTCTTGATTCCCCCCGCCTCAGCGGGAGGAATCTGTCTCGTTGTCATCAGACGACGGGGGTATGACGGCCTTACGTCGAGGGCCTTTTCCGGCCCCCTGGTCCGCCTCCCCGGGCCCCTCATCCTTTCTAGATGGGGCGTCTTCTTCTTCTTCTTCCTCCCCTTCATGGGAGGAGTGTGCCTCGTCATCTTCGGACGAGGCTTCTGGCATAACCTTACGCTGGAGACCCTTTCGGGTCCCTGGGGCCTTCTTTTCCGGCACCTTGTACGGTGCCGGGACCAGCATCTTCATCAGGAGAGCATCAGCTGGGCCTTCTGGCAGCGAAGCCGGACAGTAAACCTGCTCTGCTGTCTCCACGTAATCGTGAAGCAAATATGCATAACTACTTAAAGCTCTCCCATGGATATATTGGGAAGAACCGGGTCCGATGGTAGTCTGAGAACTCACCTGACTAGGAGCCCGCACGGCGTGAAGCCCGCGGTCCTCGGATGTGGGAGGAGGCACTTCAGAGGCCTTGAACAACACCTTCCATGTGTCTTTATGCGTCATATCATAGAGCTTCCAGAGCGTCTAGTGTTCGGCCGGGACGAACTCCCACAGATTGAATGCCCGCCTTTGGCAGGGCAGGATCCGGCGAACGAGCATGACCTGGATCACATTGACAAGCTTGATGTTCTTGTCCTTCATGCTTTTGATTCATGTCTGGAGTCCGGCCAGCTCCGTAGAATCGCCCCAGGACAGGCCCTTCTTTTCCCAGGAGGTGAGCCACATGGGGGCTCCGGATCAGAACTCGGGGGCTGCTGCCCAGTTGGCGCCGCGCGGCTCGGTGATGTAGAACCACCCCGATTGCCATTGAGGGAGTTCCGGATTAGGGGGTGTCCGGATAGTCGAACTATCATCATCGGCCGGACTCCAAGACTATGAAGATACAAGATTGAAGACTTCGTCCCGTGTTCGGATGGGACTTTCCTTGGCGTGGAAGGCAAGCTTGGCGATACGGATATGTAGATCTCCTACCATTGTAACCGACTCTGTGTAACCCTAGCCCTCTCTGGTGTCTATATAAACCGGATGGCTCTAGTCCATAGGACGAACAACAATCATACCATAGGCTAGCTTCTAGGGTTTAGCCTCCTTGATCTCGTGGTAGATCCACTCTTGTAACACACATCATCAATATCAATCAAGCAGGACGTAGGGTTTTACCTCCATCAAGAGGGCCCGAACCTGGATAAAACATCGTGTCCCTTGTCTCCTGTTACCATCCGCCTAGACGCACAGTTCGGGACCCCCTACCCGAGATCCGCCGGTTTTGACACCGACATTGGTGCTTTCATTGAGAGTTCCTCTATGTCGTCACCAATAGGCTCGATGGCTTCTTCGATCATCAACTACGACGCGGTCCAGGGTGAGACCTTTCTCCCCGGACAGATCTTCGTATCTGGTGGCTTCGCACTGCGGGCCAATTCGCTTGGCCATCTGGAACAGATCGGAAGCTACGCCCCTGGCCGTCAGGTCAGATTTGGAAGTTTGAACTTCACGGCTGACATCCGCGGGGACTTGATCTTCGATGGATTCGAGCCACAGCCAAGCGCGCCGCACTGTCACGACGGGCATGATTTAGCCCTGCAGCCGGACAGTACCCTGGAGGCAGCACTCGAGCCCGCTCCGATCTTCAATTTGGGGCCGGCTGCACAGATCGAGAACGGATGGTAGACACCGCCTTGGGGGCAGCAACCTCTACGGCGATAGAGCCGAACACTGACCTTGTCCTCACAAAGCTCGTGACTCCAAGGTGCCAGACTCCTTGCTGGACTCCGAACCTCCCGCACCCCCTCCGATCGAATCCGATTGGGCGCCGATCATGGAGTTCACCGCAGCGGACATCTTTCAACACTCACCTTTCGGCGACATCTTGAGTTCGCTAAAGTATCTCTCGTTATCAGGAGAGCCCTGGCCGGACTGCGGCCAGGATGGTCGGGATGCGGACGACGAAGAAATTCAAAGCCCACCCACCACCCACTTGGTAGCCACTGTCGACGATCTAACCGACTTGCTAGACTATGACTCCGAAGACATCGACGGTATGGACGACGATGCTGGAGACGACCAAGAACCAGCACCCATCCGGCATCGGAAAGCCACCCCAATGCACGACGTATACATGGTGGATACACAAAAAGGAAGCGACAACGAGGAAAAACGGGACGGGGCGAAGGACAACTCCCCCAATAAACAACCAAAATGGCGACGCAAGCGCCGCCCGAAGACCGGCCTCGATAAAAACGGCACCCATACGGACCCGGCCCTAGAGCAGGGCGAAGCAGTGGACGACGAACATGCCACCAAGCAACCATCCGAACATGATGAACTGGACAAGCAACCCATCCCCGGCGAAGACGATCTCACATCACCAGAGCATACGAACCTTCATAAAAGGCTCGTCGCCACTGCAAGAAGTTTGAAGAAGCAAAAGCGGAAGCTCAAAACAGCGGAGGACGCACTCAGAATGAGATGGAGCAAAGTACTCAACACCGCAGATAAATATGGCGCTAGTCACCAGACAAAGAGCTACCCGAAGCGCAAGCTATTGCCCGAATTTGACGAGGAGGCCTTAGAGCCCCCGCAGTCAAAAAATAAAGAAGCCGCCTGGCCGGATAGACGACCAGATGACAGGCCAAGAGCAGCAAGGGGCGCCGGACATAAGCCGACACACGATCCTCGGAAAAAGGGTGACCCGGCCAGGTCCATCTATGGGCCAAAAAAGAATACTCCAGGAAGCAACATAACCCGCCGAGCACTTGAAGACAACGACACACCCAAATATAGGGGCGCCGCACAACCACTATGTTTCACCGACGAGGTACTAGATCATGGATTTCCAGCGGGATTCAAACCCGTAAACATAGAGGCATATGACGGAACAACAGACCCCGGAGTCTGGATTGAGGATTATATCCTACACATACATATGGCCAGAGGAGACGATCTCCATGCCATAAAATACCTACCTCTCAAGCTCAAAGGGCCAGCTCGGCATTGTCTCAAAAGCCTCCCAGAAAATACCATTGGAAGTTGGGAAGAGCTTGAGGATGCGTTTCGAGCAAATTTTCAGGGGACTTATGTCCGCCCTCCGGATGCAGACGATTTAAGTCACATAACTCAACAGCCCGGAGAGTCAGCACGCAAATTCTGGAATAGGTTCCTCACTAAAAAGAACCAAATAGTGGACTGTCCGGACGCTGAAGCCTTAGCAGCCTTCAAACACAACGTCCGAGATGAATGGCTCGCCAGAAACCTGGCCAGGAAAAACCAAGAACAATGGCCGCACTAACAAGCCTCATGACTCGCTTTTGCGCAGGGGAGGACAGCTGGCTGGCTAGATGCAGCACCAGCGGCCCGAGTACATCCGAAGTCAGGGATGGAAATGGGAAATCATGGCGCAGAAAAGATCAGCGCCGGAATAAGGAAAATGGCCCAAATAGCACGGCGGTCAACGCCGGATTCAAAAGCTCTCGGCCGAATAACAAAACACTGCCCCTCAAGGACAACAGTGACGAGCTATCCAACCTAAACAAAATTCTGGACAGGCTATGTCCAATACATGGTACCTCCGGGAAGCCTGCAAACCATACCCACAGAGATTGTTGGGTCTTCAAGCAATCCAGCCGACTTAACGCCGAACGCAAGGGGCTCGACACACCAAGCGAAAGTGACGAACCCCAAACGCAGCACTCCAGAAAACAGAAGACTTTCCCACTAGAAGTCAAAATAGTGAACTCACTTCATGTGACAACACGAAAACACAGCGCGGCACCTGCCGTATCAGGACACCGTCCGCAGAATGGGGATAGACCCTACCAAAATTCGCCATAACAGCACTTCCTTCAAAGGAGTGACGCCAGGCCTTTAAGCCAATTATACGGGCTCTGTACCACTAGAGGTTGTGTTCGGTTCATCCGACAACCTCCGTCGCGAAAAGCTCACTCTCCATATCGCCCCATTTTACAGTGGCCATCGAGCACTACTGGGACGCATAGCTTTCGCCCGCTTTAACGCACTACCACATTACACGTCTCTTATACTTACAATGCCCGGTCCACGCGGCATAATCTCATTAAAGAGTAACTCCGAGTGT
This sequence comes from Triticum dicoccoides, assembly GCF_002162155.2. Taxonomy (NCBI): domain Eukaryota; kingdom Viridiplantae; phylum Streptophyta; class Magnoliopsida; order Poales; family Poaceae; genus Triticum; species Triticum dicoccoides. The sequence continues at coordinate 164,004,319 of NC_041387.1, read as the reverse complement.
TCCTCGACCACGGAGAGCGTGGGGCTACCTTGATAGCCACTCCGACCTTGCAAGTCAAGGCCCCTAAAAACAGGTCATTCAGACCCCGCACACAGCTAGGCGAGTCCAGCCTAAATAAACAAGGGGCTTCCCAGCCGCATACCCCCTTTATAAGGGGCCGCACGTATAAATGATGAGAGCCAATAAAGCTCAACTTTCTTCATCTTCCAAATTATACTTTATTTTAATACAACTTTTGCACGATATTTCTTAGAAACTAAGTCCTTCTCTTTTACAGATGAAGCACGTGCTACACCCGTCCAGGATACAGCACAACGGAGACACAGGCGCAGATGTGCAGCAGGGACCCGTTGCAAGGATTCTTTTCAGATTAAGACCCTGCGTAAACCTTTCTTACTGTCTCTTGTTGATACACATCCCCCAGTTTCCTACCATAGCCGAGGAGGAGGCTGGCGTTTTGGCATCGGCCGCGTCAGAAGTCCCCGCCTGTACCTAGACACTAGGGGCTTAGGGCATTGTTCTGCCCGGTATCATAAAGACCGAACACCTCAGGGAGTGTTCGGAGTCTCGAGTTAGGCCTTATATGCATCAGCTCTGAATCATGTCTTTGGTCAAATGTTGGGTTTGCCCGGCTCCTGTGTTTTGCTGCCTTACATTCCATATCATCGGCTAACGCGGCACCAGGAGAACTACTACGATTGTGCCCCGGTTCGGCCGGGCGAGCACCTCAGTAGAGAAAGCCGAAAACTGACTGTCATGATATAGCGAGAGACTGGTCAACCACTCGATCGACCATTGGAATGTTTAGAATTCCTCCGCTTTGAAGAATGACCGCTTCCCGGTCAGGCACATACGCGCCCCGAGTTCGGAGAAGAGCGGTGCCGCTAGGGGCTATATAGTAGCCCCACATTCGAGCTCCTATGGCTAAGTGAAAGTGATAAAGCATTATAGTCCGGTTGCCTAGTTTGCTATGCTATCACCTCCTTAAAAGGACCAAGATGTTGGATTAAGTGTGAAAAAGCGCTTTTCTTTTTGCAAGCACCCCCGCACCATGTGCGTGGGGGCTGAAGCCAAAGACTGCCATCTTTCAGATTATACATACACATATGGCCGCACAGGAGATAGTTCAATACTTGAACGCACAAGTATAAAAAGCTATTGCATTATAAACATGATCTCAGAAATCATACATGTCATTTAAACATAACATCTTTCGAGCACTGCGACTCTATTAAACGAGCGCCCTGTAGGACTTCCTGAAAATAGTGCTCGGTGGGGAATCGGCTTTCGTCCGAACCCCGGGACGCAACAGCGGTGGCATCCATCTCCGCCCAGTATGTCTTAACACGGGCGAGTGCCATCCGTGCACCTTCTATGCATGCCGACCGCTTCATCGCCCCGATATGCGGCACCACAACAAGGAACTGCTGCAACAAGCCAAAATAACTCTTCGGCTTGGGCCTTTCCGGCCACAGATGAGCGAGCACATCCGTCATGGCAAGTCCGGACAACCTATTCAGCTCAGCCCACTCAACCAGCCGATCACTCAACAGAAGTGGACGCTCCGGACTATGGAATTGAGACCAGAAAAGCTCTTCCATTTCGTGATCCTTCTGGCTTCGGAAGTGCAGGACTGCGTCTGCCGCACTCGCTGCCAAATCCAGATAAGGATCCACCGCACCGCACAACCGGCCCAGCTGAGCATACTTCGGATCAGTGAACTTACTACGCAGCATAAAGGGCTTTCCAGCCACAATGTCTCTGACCTGACGCAGTTCCTCCTTCATAGCCCGCATTGCACTACGGGCATCCTTGGCTTCGGCGTCGGCCTTCTTCAGGTCCTCTTGCTCCGCTCGGCGTTCTCTTTCAAGAACCTCCCGGCGATCGGTAGCATCTTTTAATTTCGCGGCCATTCCGGCCATCTCCTCCCTGCTTCGGCAGTGAGCAGCCTTCTCGGCTTCTAGCTCTTCCGCTGCCTTCGAGGCAGCCGCTTCGCTTTTTCTGGCTTGCTCCTTGGCCCGAGCAAGCTCTGCTCGAAGGTTTTCCACAGCAGCAACACCATCTGCATCAAGCATACAAATCGTAAGGAATGGGCGTCAGCTCCCTTACTAGGCAACCGCGGAGCAACCACATACCTTGTGACTGATAAAGTCGTTTATTGACCAGCGAGATGTCCGCATCCGCAACGTCGAGTTGCCTCTTCAGCTCGGCAACTCCATCAGTCCGGCTGGCCACCGAACGTTCCGCCACCTGCACAGGAAAGGCGACAATCTATAACTGAGATTATGATCCTCGGCATGCTGCCGTTTTTGACAGCATACCAAGTCTCAGGGGCTACTATCTATATAGGGCACACTTCATGTGCAAAACTGTCAAAAGGTATGTCATTTTTTGCGTACCTCAAATCCCGTCAGCAAACTTCCGACGGCCTCACACAACCCGCTTTCGGCGGACGAGATCCTCTCAATCACCATACTCATTAATGTGCAGTGATCTTCTGAGATAGATGCCCTCTTTAGCCGGTCGTACTCCAATGGGTGCCGAACTCTCCGGCCCCGCCGGACTCGGGGAGACCCTCCGTGACGACACCTCAGGGTCGCCCGCCCTGCACGACGGGGCGGCAGATGGAGGCGTTTCGCTCTCCATCATCTCCGGACGAAGGTCTCCCGAAGATGAGCTATGCTGAGATGGGCTGAGATCCGAACTACAAGGTGGAAACTTCGGTTACCCTTAGAAATTAAGCAGGGGTGTCCACTATTACAAAATTCCCCCTTTTTTACTTACGGCTCGCTGGAGGGCTGATTCCTCCGAGGAGACAGTACGGCCGGAGCTCTTCCCGGCACAGGACCTTCCGGTACAGATTTCTTTCCCCGCTTTGAGGCCTTGGCCTCCGGGTCTTCGGAAGCGGTCCTCTTCTCCCCCTGGAAGGAGGGACTCCTGATTCCTCCCTTACTGAAAGCCTCCTTGGCAGAGGTGGTAGTTCCCCTGTGCCCCCCTTCGCCCTCCTCCGAAGGTGCAACCTCCAACATTTTGATTAACACGGGATCCTGTGTGGTCTCAGGGAGGGGGGCCGGACACCGTATCAGTTTTGCTTGCGCTATCCACTCCTGTCCAAGGGATAAATGGTTAAAAGGCAAACCCACGATAAATAAATGGACAATGTGTCCGGACACAGGGTAACTTACTTGACTATCCGGGCGATTGCAGCTTAGGCCAGCATCCTCTGTCAAGTCCGGACGCATCTCTTGCGATCCGAAGAACAGTTTGTACATCTCCGCGGGTGTCAAACCCATGAAGTGTTGAAGAGCTCGTGGCCCCTCCGGATTAAATTCCCACAGGTGGAGGGGGCGACGTTTGCAGGGCAGTAGGCGCCGGATCAGCATAACCTGTACCACTACGACTAGATTGATCTCCCTTTCTTGGAGGCCTCGAATCCGGTCCTGCAACAGGGGTACGTCTTGGGACGGCCCCCAGTCACGCCCCCTGTTGACCCATGACGTCAGCTGTAGTGGAGGGCCCGAGCGGAAGACGGGCGGCGGCCTCTGCCTGCTGCCCCTGGGAACGGTGATATAGAACCACTCCTGTTGCCACAGGCCGAGCTCCTCCTGAAAAGAGCCCTCGGGCCATGGAGCATCGACCCTCTTGCTTATAACCGCCCCGCCGCACTCTGCCTGACGCCCCTCAATCATATTCGGCTCCATGTTGAAGGTTTTGAGCCACAAGCCGAAGTGAGGGGTAGTGCGGAGGAAGGCTTCGCAGACGATAATGAATGATGAGATGTGGAGGATGGACTCCGTAGCCAAGTCATGGAATTCCAGCCCATAGTAAAACATGAGCCCCCTCACGAAGGGATCCGTCGGGAAGCCTAAACCCCGACGGAGGTGAGACACGAACACGACGCTCTCACCAAGCTCAGGAGTCGGAATGACCTACCCTCGGGCAGGCAGCCTATGCGAAATCTCGTAGGTTAAGTACCTGGCGTCTCTCAGCTTTAGCACGTCCTCTTCCGTGACGGAGGAGGGCATCCACCGGCCTCGTAGGTCGGGGCCGGACATTGTCGAAGATCGAAGGTACCCGAATCTGGAGCCCTGGGTGTTGGAACTCGGGGCGAGGGGCGGATTCGATAGAGGATTGAAGGAAAAGAACGGGCCTTGGTCTCATTATAAAGAGGAAGAATACCAAGAGCCGTCCCTGTGACCGTTGGGACCCGCCTTCGATGGAGGGGGCGTGGCAACGGGCACGGTTGGGTTACCCACGTCCGTATTGATGGGAATCCCGGAATAAGGGGAACACGATCTCTGCTTCAACAAGACGTGCCAAGGAAATCGCTTCGCTAAACGCGCTGAGGTGGTACAATAAAAACGATTCTAGTAAAGGCTTGGTAGTGGTGTGACGTCACGCCGCAAAATACGTCAGCAGATTGAACTTGTGTAATATTATTCTCTCTACGGTGGTGCCTGGAATTTATTTTTGTAGAGCCGGACACTATCTTGGTGTTTGCAATCTTCTATAAATTATTCGGAGGAAGAACCCGCCTTGCAATGCCGAAGACAACATGCGCGCCGGACTCGTCGTCATTGAAGCCTGGTTCAGGGGCTACTGAGGGAGTTCCGGATTAGGGGGTGTCCGGATAGCCGAACTATCATCATCGGCCGGACTCCAAGACTATGAAGATACAAGATTGAAGACTTCGTCCCGTGTCCGGATGGGACTTTCCTTGGCGTGGAAGGCAAGCTTGGCGATACGGATATGTAGATCTCCTACCATTGTAACCGACTCTGTGTAACCCTAGCCCTCTCCGGTGTCTATATAAACCGGATGGCTCTAGTCCATAGGACGAACAACAATCATACCATAGGCTAGCTTCTAGGGTTTAGCCTCCTTGATCTCGTGGTAGATCCACTCTTGTAACACACATCATCAATATAAATCAAGCAGGACGTAAGGTTTTACCTCCATCAAGAGGGCCCGAGCCTGGGTAAAACATCGTGTCCCTTGTCTCCTGTTACCATCCGCCTAGACGCACAGTTCGGGACCCCCTACCCGAGATCCGCCGGTTTTGACACCGACAACCATCCTTTTACGGTCTCCGCGAAGGAACTGTCCAGCCAGGTGACGTTAGGCATATTGCCCACCATGTCCCCTCCACACTCCGATTGCTGGCCGCTCACAATCTTCGGCTTCACGCAAAAGGTTTGCAGCCATAGGCCTAAATGAGGCCGGATGCGGAGGAAGGCCTCACATACGAGGATGAACGCCGAGATGTTGAGGACGAATTTTGGGGCTAGATCATGGAAATCTAGCCCGTAGTAGAACATGAGCCTGCGAACAAAGGGATGGAGTGGAAATCCCAGTCCACGGACGAAGTGGGCAACGAATACGACCCACGGAATGACCTGGCCGGCGTCCGGTAGCCGGTGCGCTATGTTCGTGGCCAAGTATCCGGCTGCCCGGAGATTTGTGATGTGCTTCTCCTTGATGGTGGAAGCCACCCACTTGCCTCCTGCTCCGGACATGTTTAGCTATGCGGAGAAGACTTGGGCTTGGGCGCTGGAGCTCGAGGGGGCAAGAGTGGGCAAAGAATGAAGAAGGCGTGGGCGAAAATGGGGAAATCTTATCCCTTTATAGAGGCGCCGAAAGCGGTGCGCCTCCCCACTTGCCCGTTGGGAATTGCTTGCTTCCCAAGCGCCACGATTGATGGCATGGTGGGATTACCCATACCCGTATCGATGAGAATCCCGTGATAAGGGGACACGATCTCTGCTTTGACAAGACATGTCAATGAAACCGCCTCGCAGTGTGCGCTGTAGCTGGTTGTGGGAAATGGTTCGAATAAAGATCCGACCGTAATAACATGTCACGTCATCAGAAAAAGTTGTCAGCAGATTGCGTTTGTGAAATATCATTCTCTCTACAGCGGTGTGTAAAGATCATTTTGTGGATCCGGACATGATTCAACTATTCAATAATTACTTTGGAGTATTCAGAGAAGGAAGCCGCCTTGCAATGCCGAAGACAATACTGTGCGCCAGACTCATCATCATTGAAGCCTGGTTCAGGGGCTATTGAGGGAGTCCTGGATTAGGGGGTATCAGGACAACCGGACTGTGTGCAACGTCCGGACTATTGAAGCGTGAAGATACAAGACTCAAGACTTCGGCCCGTGTCCGGATGGGACTCTCCTTTGCGTGGAAGGCAAGCTTGGCGATCCGGATATTGTGTTTCCTTTCTTGTAACCGACTCCATGTAAACCCTATCCCTCTCCGGTGTCTATATAAACCGGAGAGGTTGGTTCTTAGAAGGCCGATCAAAATTACAATCATACCATCATAGGCTAGCTTCTAGGGTTTAGCCTCTACGATCTTGTGGTAGATCTACTCTTGTACTACCCATATCATCAATATTAATCAAGCAGGAAGTAGGGTTTTACCTCCATCGAGAGGGCCCGAACCTGGGTAAACATCTGTGTCCCTTGCTTCCTGTTACCATCAGCCTTGACACACAGATTCGGGACCCCCTACCCGAGATCCGCCGGTTTTGACACCGACAGTCAAAGGAAGGGAGAGACACAACTAATGAGGTAGATCGATCGATGTGTGGGTAAAAATGAGTTATAAGGACCTAGCTGGCTATATGTATAGCGAGAGATCGGTCAGTGCACGTCCATTTGTTAGAGGCAAATAAGGCCTAGCGAGACGGATAGACAGAGAGAATGGAGCTAGGAGGTGGTGCGAGAGGCCCAACTACTAGCTAGATAGGGGGAGGAGTGTGCGGTTGTGAGATCAATGAAAAGAGGGGCGAGAGTTTACATGTGTGTCTGACTATATGAGAGACACGAGGCAAGGACACATAAAGGAGGTGATTGAAGGAGTGTATGTATGCTGTGGGCAGGCATCGCTGGAGAGGTTTATCGATCGGTGTGTGTCGGAAAGGAGTTGTGGAGACTCTGGGAGAACGACCTAAAGAAAAAAATGAATGTGCCTGGTGGATAGAATGCCGAGGGAGGGGGAGGGCGAGGAGGGCGTGTGCATGCACGAGAGAAAGTTAGTGGTAGCTACAAAGGTTAGAGGATTGTGTGGGTGTAAGAGACTAACAAAGATCATAATTTGATATGAAAGCGGATTCATATATTTGAATAGGAGATCATAGTGTTTTAAACATTGCATGCATGAATATAGTGGTGATACACGTGTTGTGCACATGTTATACCATAATGTGATAATGCATGGCGTTTGCAACTCACAGCTAAATGCCGAACAATCTAAACCATACTATACATCAAACAATCTCACATTTTATTTGAATTTGTGATAATGTGCCGCGTTTGCAGCTTACGACTAAACATCGAGCAATCTAAAGAATACTATATATCGAACATTCTCACATTTTATTTGAATTTGTGGTAATGTGTGGTGTTTGCAACTCACATCTAAATACTTGTAGGCGTAGGGGGCGGGGCACCATACATAATGTGATAAACACATTATACATATGAGACATCGTTTAGATTATGAAGATCTAGCTAGAGCTAGAAATGTAATGTGATTTGAAATCAAAATCAAGTGGATTCAAAAAATCTAGTTCGAGTTCATATAGTACACATAGTTCATATGTAACTCGAGACTAATCATGTGGTGTGCTGTGAAGATAATACACAAACGATGGTTTAACTTGACAATAATGATGATTGTAGATCTTATTAAAACATAGAAACGAATTCAAATGCTTTGACTTCACAACAATCATTACTGTAGATCTTATTCAAATTTAGTTCATATTGAAGCGGTAGTATATACGTTTGGAATGCACTAAAACGTTCATTTGAGTAGTAGGTTGCATGCATTATATACGTAGCAAAATATTTTAATTGAACATAACATGAATTCAAAGTTTTGAATGACATTTGTAGTGCGCATTGATTTGATACAGTACACGTTAGGATTGTCTGGAAATTTCAACCCGCGCCTTGTTAGCCCGAAATATTTAAGATATATCTTTGTCTCGGTGTGTTCCGACAACTCCCTCCATCTCAACCCGCGCCTTGCTATTCTGAAATTACAACGCGCGCAAAAACTCCCACCTCCTATGAAATCCCGACACGCGAAATGCCCGTGGTACCCCTGAACCGAAAGAACCGCCTCAAATCGGTGGGGGCTACTTTCGTAACTTACCCCACATTTCGGACAAGCGTGTCTCTAAGCCATGGTTCCCCACTGCCATCCCATCCGCCCACCCATTCGTACACCGAGGCCGCGAAAACCCGCGACGAAACCCCACACCCTGCTCCGTCTGCCACCTAGCTGGAGCCTCTTCCCCGACGACATCGTCCACAGCAACACCTCGACGTCCCTCATCCACCGTACCGGATGAGGATCCGTCGTCGATCTCATCGTCCCGCCGGTTCAGCCACCCAGTCCTCCACCTCCAAGGAGCTGCCCCGACGTTCCCCTTGTCTTTCGCGCCACCTCCATTCCCACACCACCGTCTTCACCTGCACCACCGGAAGAGCATCATCATCACTGTTTCCTTGGATGAAGATGCGGCCTAATCGGCGCCACCAAAGAGGTTGTACACTAATCGCCGCATTTTCTTCTTGATTTGATCTCACGGTGCTGCCGGTGCTCGGTCCCGAGCAGACACGGTGCGACTCCATCCACGGCGGCGTCACCGGCCACTTCCTCCACGGCGTCGCTCCCTCGGCGGCGACGTCCACATCAGTAGGAGCTGCTGCTGCTTTAGCTCTCGCTCGCGCTGCTTCTCTGCTCTTGCTCTTGGTCCCCTGCCTGGTCTGCTCTTGCTCGTGCTGCTGCTCTCGCTCTTGCTCTTGCTTGCGATGCTGCTCCGATTTGGCTACACTTCAGTCGACTAAATCGACTTTTGGGTCAGTCGATTTTCAAGGGGTGGGATCGCCGGGGTGAAGGAAGAACTAGCCGCAGCGGGGAGGGGGCTCGTCGGAGAGGTATCCCACTATCTATCTTAGGGTTCAGGATGGGGGCGGTGGTCGCCGGCGGTGGTGGGGCGTTGGCGGG
>NC_041387.1:163906250-163994990 GCF_002162155.2 Triticum dicoccoides | reverse complement strand
GGCCGGGGCAGCGGCAGACCGGCGGTGGGGAGTGTTTTCCGGGCGGGCGGGGCGGCACACCGCCGGCCGCGAGCGACTGGGAGCTGCTGTTTGGCCGGTGGTGGCTAGCGGCTCAGGGGGGTGTAGGTTTAAGATGAACCGCAGGCCCTTGATTTCGTATCCAACGGCTGCAAAATTGACTGACCAGAGATGAAAAAGTCAGTCGACCGACGTGTAGCCTCACCTTGCTAGTGCGTTCAGTTTCGACAGCAAAATTCAGTTTCAACAGCAAAATTCAGTTTCGACAGTTAGGTTCAGTTTCGACAGTTAAGTTCAGTTTCGACAGTTAAGTTCAGTTTCAACAGTTAAGTTCAGAGATGAGCGGCTGATGTATTTTACATCTAGCACTTTGTGGTTATGTATTTTACGTCATGTATTGGAGATGCTATTAGAATTCCACTCAGGTTAACGTTGTTCGTTGTCTCTCTTGTCCTGCTTCAGCCTCGGCGTCATACAACTCACTGGAGCTGCTCCAACGACGAAACCCTCCATCACAGCAGAGCAGTACCTCGGGCTCCATCTCCAGACGCCTAAGATCTTCTTCCCCTCCTCCGACAGCAAAGTCAGCCGGAGCATCCTCACCGGCCAAGCCAATCACGCTGAGATCGACATGGCTTCGCCAAAGAGGTTGTACACTTATTGCATCTCTTTTTTACTCTACATGTTATATATATTGTCCACTGAGCACACATATTTGTTCCTTTAGTGTCTCATTGAAATAAAAAACGTAGGAATTTTAATTTTCACTTGTCCTCCTTTTCATATTCCTATTCATGAAGCACAAGACTAAGAGATAGTAGCATAATAGCATTATAACCGTACATTTTCTTGTTGTTCGACTTAATCTCACCATGCTTCTTTGCATCCTGTGATCTTCCAATTGTTGTGAATCAAACACCTAGATTGGCAGAAATCCTGTGTTTTTAAATTCTCTATTTTGCACGTGCATTCCTACCCTATTCCTGTCTATTTCCTATACCTGCATTGTTGGAATCCTCCAATTCAAACGAGCCCTTACAGAATTACTTCTCTTACAGATAGTTGTCAAAGAAAACCTTGCGTGGTTTGTCCCGCTCCTGCTGCACCGTCGTCCACCCCAGCTCATCTGCTCCAATGACAGAAGGGTCCAGCACAGCAGGGATCCGGCCTCCAGACTGTTTTTTGCCGCCTCAGATCTTCTTCCCCCCCGCTGGCAGCCATGAAAACTGCATTACCATCATCAACCGAGCAGATGACCTCGAGGACTACACGGGTCCACAAGAGAGGTCGCACTCTTTCGTGTCTGCTTATGTTATGCATCGCTTAATATTACATGCTACTTTATCGTCATGTTCATCGATTAGACTCTGAGTCAGCTCCAAACTAATGGTCAAACCTGAGTTTTTAAATGGTTGTGGGGTACATATCGGGGCCGCTATCAATAGTATCTATCTACTATCTGGTTAATCTCCGGTGTCTACTATGAGTTTCATGTTGGGTGGGAAACAAACAGTAAAGAAGCCATTATCTATATTTATTAACTGAAGCCATTATCTGCTTGCTATTATTCGTTTTGGGTCTATCCACAAGTTGCTACCATCACTCTCGATTTCTGCATGCACTCCTTACATAATCTCACTATGTTTTATTCCTATGCATGACAATTATTTTAAACAATGGAACTGAACATGTAGAGCAAAAGAGATGAGCCTTGCGTGGCAATATAATTTCATGCAGACGTCGCTCCAAGGTAGGCGCAAAGGCAGCGCCCCCTCCACGCATTTCGGATTGTAATCGAGAGGAAGATATCTGTTCTGAGGGGGATTCAGAAGGAGAAGATAACTCCTATTTACCCCCTGAGATCTTCGCTCTAACTTGGCATGCTGATGTTGGTTATATCATGCATATGGTGTCTTGCATTGCTTACTTTATACATCAAATATGTCATCTACTTAGTTTAGACATCCTTTGTGCGAATGCCATATGTTTAGTTTATTCATCGTTTATGTGAATTATGCAACGCCACCTTGTTTAGCCAGGCATCATATATGTGAATTTTGCAATGCCATCCTGCTTAGCCAGTCATCTTACATGTAAATTATATTAGGCCATCCTTTTTTTTCATTACATATTACATTTCTCAACAATCTTAGTACATTCAACTGCTCTGCGTGTGCATCAGCCATTTGACACGGTGATGACAAATTCTGGAGTGAAAACAAGGTCTTCTGAGCAGACTATGCTGTCTGACGAAGCGCATATCTCACTAGTTACGGATAGCTCCTCAGAGGAGGATTCAGAGACAGATGACCAGTCCTATTCCCCCCCCCCCGAGGTGTATGCTCTAACTTGGCAGGGTTATGTTGCTCATATCGTGCGTATGGTGTCTCACATTGCTATGCCATTTGATTAGTTTAGACATGCTTTGTGTGAATGCCACCTGTTCAGTGTCTAATTACCATATATCTGAATTATGCATTGCCATCTTGTTGCAAGACATTATATATGTGAATTATACAATGCTATCTTGTTGCAAAGGCATTATATATGTGAATTATGCAATGCCATGCTGTTTAGCCAATCATCATGTATGTGAATTATATCATGCTATCATTTTTTTGTATTACGTGTTCCATTTATCGACAACGTTTGTATATTCAAGTACTCTTCCTGTGCATCAGCCATTTGAAGCGGTGATGGAAGTATCTGGAGTGAAAACAAGGTATTCAGGGCAGACAATGCTACCTGCTCAAGCAGACATCTTGCTGGCTACAGAGAGCTCCTCAGAGGAGGATTCAGAGACTGATGACCAGTCCTATTTCCCCCCTGAGGTCTATGCTCAAACTTGGCAGGGTTATATTACCCATGTCATGCATGTTGTCTTGCATTTCTTAGATTTTACATCATATATAGATTGCCATCTACTTACTTGCTTACTATATAAATCATATATTTGAATTATATCATGCCATCATGTTTACATAGTAAATACACATCATCTATCTGAATTATGGCATGGCAACCCATTTAATAAAGACATCATATAGTTATATCATCTCATCCTGTTTAGTGTTTATAGTCATCATATTTAGAATTATGGCATTCTATCCATGAATGTATGTGAATTATGGCATGCCAACCTATTTAATAAACACATTATAGTTATGTCATGTCATCCTGTTTACATAGTCTCATATTTTGAACTATGTCTTCCCATCTTTTTTAGTTAGCCATCATAATGTGAAATTGTGTCATGCTATCCTGTTTAGTTAGCCATCATATATGTGAAATTGTGTCATGCTATCCTGTTTGGTTAGACAACATAAATATGAATTATTTCATGCCCTCTTTTATTCCCCACTATCTATTGCACCTGTCTATCATACAATGTCTATACTTTCAATTACTTTTCTTGTTTATCAGCCATTTGAATTGGAGAGCGTGATGGAAGTATCTAAGGGAGTAACAACACGGTCTTCAGAAAATATAGTGCTACCAGTTGATGCAGATAGAACCACGGTTGTACTTGCCCAAGGACCAGATCCACCACACATAACCCAGACTCTCGCAGATTGTATCCCTACCCAGTTGGACAGAGAACCAGCTACACCCCTTCTAACCCCAACCCCGGCAGATAGTAACCCAGTTCCAGTTGACACAGCACCGTCTCCACCACAGAGCACCCAAACACGAGCGGTTAGTAAGGGAACTGCAGTTCCCAAAGCATGAGGACCACCACTCCGAATCCCAACTCAACGCTTAAAGGAGAAGAAGATTTGTTCTCAGGTCAGGTTCTGTAGCTATGGTTCATACTCCTTTGCTCTTGCATTACTGTATTTACTCATACCAACTATTTTCAAATTTGAAGGATGGAATTGAAACTCCAATGGCGCAACAGGTATGTTTTAAACCTGTTTCTTTAACTGGGTTGCTGTTGTAACCTGCTCTATGTTGATTTCAGTTTCAATTGAATAAACAGTTATATTCTCATGTCATGCACATTACAAGTGTTGTTATTGCTCTATAGTTACCCACACTTATATTCTATTTATTCTGCTTTGTCTTGAACAAATATTATTTGAACTGTGTCTCTATCTTGATTTGGCAACAAAAACTAGAATGATATAGACCATAAAGTGACCATGGCACATAGATATATGTTTGTTTCATGCTGTTATCCTGTCCACTTTACTACTGAACTCATTTACCAAAATGAGTTTCATATACAACATGGTAAACATGTGATGTGTTTGCTTGTTTCTCTTTTAGAATGCGGACAAAATATTGGAGAACAGTACCGCGTTATCCAATGGTAAAGGAAGTAATGCAGATAAGGTTCAAGATAGTGAGACATCCCTATTGGTCTCCAAGAAAGCTGATAAAAACTATCTTGACGACAGTGAGGGAACCCAAAAGTCCTGTCTTGATGTAGTGTTTGAGTTACTGGCCACTACTGCTGGCACAAGCTCTTCGAACTCGCTGCCTGAATCAGTTCGTCTTCTTGAGTCTCAACTTCAAGTTGAAAGACATCGATCAGATGTGCTGCAACAGGAAGCTGAAGGACTGAGGAAGTCCCTCCAGAATTCAGATGCATATTTTCTGGTGCAACAGCAAACGCTGGAGGATTTAAGCGCCAAACAAGAGAAAGTTAATAAGCTTGCTAAGCATCTTGCCAGCATTATGGGTACCCAGGATATTGTTTCTTGAGATCTTCTGAAGTCGTTTCAGTTCTGTATTTGTTTTGCTGCGGCGTTTATTTGCGCTGGTCGCCAACTTTGACAACTAGTGTATATGATATGCTGCTTTGTTCCCTATATTTGCACTGGTGGCGAACTTTGATGCCCAGTGGATGTAATATGTGTAACAACCGTGATAGCCTAGCATAAGTTTCTTGCTTATTTATTTCCTTCTTGTCTTGTTTATTTGTTTTCTTGTCGTCAGTGCAGTTCTTTTTAAAACTAGGCCACAATAACTGTGGGCTAATATTTACTGTAGTGACACTCGGCCTCCTACGGGCCGTAGAAATAGTGGGCCTTCTATGGTCCGTAGAAACAGTGGGCCTTCTATGGGCCGTAGAAATAGTAGGCCTTCTACGGGCCATAGAAACAATGGGCCTTCTACGGGCCATAGAAACAATGGGCCTTCTACGGGTCGTATCATCAATGGGCCTTATACGGGCCGTATGACCATAACGGGCCATCGTTAATAGGCCGTATTTGATGACGCTATGAAAACGGCCCAATGTATTAACGGACCACAAATGGGCTGATGTAACCATGGGCTGAATTTGGCCCACAAGTAGAAAATGACAGTAATGGGCCGTAAGTAAACGAATGCTGGAAATGAGCCCAAGAATAAATGGGCTCTGAGAAGGCCGAAATATAACATTTGCTGGATACGGCCCAACTGAATAACGGGCCCTTAATGGGTATAAAGTGATATACTGTTCATTACGGGCTAGTTTCCCCACGGGCCATTAATGGGTGTAAAGTGATACACTGTTAATTGCGGGCCAGTTTCACCACGGGCCGTTAATAGGCCAAGAGTTACATAGGGCCTCATATGGGCCGAAAGACGTCATGGGCCATACATGGGCCAGAAGTGAAAATGGGTTGGAATCATATTGGTTGGCCCAGATGATGCTACTAGGCCTAATTTGGATAGGGCGTAACATGCCTTGGGTTAGCGGGCTGTAAATGGGCTATATGCGAACAAGCTGTTAACAGGCTTTCCATGGGCCAGCCCACCACCTTTTGACCAAGTCAAACGGGTCGGCCTTTTCACAGGAATGGGCCTCTGTTGGGCCGTGCCACATGTCGACGTATCATAGGTGCCTTCTGTCCAATGAGTGGATGACATCTGTCCCAACGGTGAGCCGACACGTGTTTCCTCCAACTAATGATGATTTTACACATGGAAAATCCCATTGGTAGGGGCTGTTAACGGGTTATCGGATCCAAAACCCGACCCGATAGCTTAACGACGTTCTGTTACAGTGGATGCCACGTGTGGGTCACCCTTGACGAAAGCACTTCTGTGAGACGCGATTTATCGTCATGGAAGTGGAAACTTCAGTGATGATAATTTTGTAATGTCATGGAACACTTCTACGACCGCACAGGTATGACTATCTTGATTCTGTCATAAATTTGTCATGGATGTACATGCATGACAAAAAACGCGAACTACTGTGACAAACACGTATCATCATGGAAGTGTATTTTTTTTGTAGTGTGAGGACAAAGAAGAAGATGATACCGTGGGGAATTATGATTTAGAATGATACACATGGAGAAGATGTTGAAGCTGCTGCTGCGGATGATGATTACATTGCTTTTGTCGTATTTTCCTGTCAGAAGACGTTTTTATCTACTATGTGAAATTGTGTTTGCTATGACAACTGAAACCTGATGAACATGTTGTTTAGTATTTTGCTGTGAGAACATCACTTGTTATGTATGCTAATTTGTGTTTGGTGATTGTATGATGACTAAAACATGACGACATTGTTGTTTATTTGTACTCATATTTGGCTGTGAAACTTGAATTTGATGACATAGTTTGCTGTTGGACTGCAATTTGCTCGACGTCTTCGAATGAGAACAAACATGACCCGACAGGGCCTCTGCTATTTATTTATTTATGAGCAAAAGGGGATACCCCCTGATTTCTGTTAATAGAAATCATTAGATGTTCACAACAGTACGCCCAGCCTGCTACACAGGTTTCATTCATTACTAGTTTCAGCAAAGTGCTCGTGTCATAGCCACTGAATACATCACGAGTGGTACATACACTGCAAATAAAGAGACAATCATCCTACAGAGCACATCGATTTTGCCCGTTATCTTCACAAGATCTTTCATCTCCTCATTGCTGTCAAGGCCGTTCAGCAACTGTTTCTTGGCCATGATCATAGGAACTGCATCTTTAACCTTCTACTCTGCATCTTCCTCTTCTGCCGTTCCTTCAGTTACTTGTCCAACACCCCAACCTGCTGGTATTGGGATTCCTCGGCTAACCAAATAATCAGCGTAGTTGCATTCCCCCACATCAACAACTTCCCAGAAATACAAATCACACGAATCTTCCCTTTTTTGCACGAATCAAAATTGGAAGATCATCAACCAAACTATTAGAAAAATCAGCAACTGAAAGCAGCAGAACAACACTTAAACATATTATTAGCCCATGATTCGGGCATTTGTAGAAGACTCGGCCAGGGTTGAGGATTGTGGTTGAGACGCGACAGATGATTCTGCGTGATTTGCAATAGTGGCACCACACCAACGGCAGCGGGTTGCGATGAGCAATCGGCTGCGGTGCGCGTGCCGACGGGGGTGTGATGAGACCCATAGGCGATGGTACAGGTGACGACTTGGCGCATATCTGGTTGTTGCCTACTGAAGAGCAGGTGGACGAACAACCATCGGACATGGTTGCTGCGGCCAGAGCTTCTGATGCTAGGCAGAGTAAGTAGAGAAGAGGAGAAGCGAACGTTGGATATGTCAGTTTCATTACTTGCAGAGTAGCATAGCACCATATATAGTCATATTCTAGGTTTGGATTCAAACCAGCTATAGGAGCACGTCTCTCTTTTTTCTAAAACTCGGCAACGTCTCTTTACTGGTACACTAGCTTGTTCTATATGCCTTCCCAAGTCTTTGATTTTCTTTCCCTTTTTTTGCAAGGAAGGAAGGAGGACGAAATTGAGAGTTCCTGGGACTCGAACCCAAGACCTCTCGGTTGAAAACCAAGGGTGCTAGTCACTTATGTGGTGAACGTTCCCTGGGAGGAGGATGGCAGACGGACGCATTATCCTCGCAGTTTTAGTTGCAACACAAGATCGAACAGTCGCAGTTTCGGGAATGTTATCAAGCCAACGAGCCTAGTTTTTCTTTTATTCCTATATATAAAAAAGTATGCTACTTGGTGTCGGCTTAGCCAACAAACGATTGTGCCAACCTTGGCCATTTGATTGACATTCAACGTCTGTCGTGTTTCCTCAGTCTCTTCTTCCTCGAGCCGCCAAAGCCAAACCAACGCCGGCGGGACTGCCTGCTCCTGCCTCCCATGGCTGGCTGTGCTACCACGCACGCATCATGGCCACATCGCACCCTAAAACTCTGCGCATCTTCCCTAGCTCCTATTTGTTCCCGTCCGAGGCCTCACCATCGTCCTCCGCCTTGGTTCGCTCGTCGCGGCGCCGCCCTCCGGTGTTGTCAACATGGTCAACAACCAAGAGGAATAGGGAGATGATTCTACATGGTGAGGATGACAATAGGGACCCAGCAGCACGCATAGTAATTTTGTTTTTTCGGGACGGAGAAGGGTATCAACTGGGTTGTGCGGGACCCGTGGCCCGTCTAGCCCAGGCTTTTATTTCATATGTTTAGCACATGACCAGCCCAGTTTGTTTTTTACCTTTCTGAAAATGGCTAGCCAGCTATTTTGTTTTTTGCAGAATAACCAATGTAGGCCTACGTGCTTTTCTATGCCCTGCTGGGACAGAAATCTTTCAAGACGAGGAGGGATGCATTTTGCCAAGAAAATGGGCTATATGTAATAAGAAATGGGCTATAAGTAATAATAAATGGGCTGTAAAATGAAAAAATACAGCAAACATGCAATTAGTTCCAAAATACTGTTTTCTTTTGGATTTTGATCTTTAAATTTCATTGTTTTTGGCGGTTAAAATTTCATTGAATTTAAATTAAAGTATATTTAGATTTAAGATTGATTTGAATCTAGCTAGAAATTTCGGGTTGTATGTTGTTTGGGACAGATTTGGAGGCTGACTTGTGGGTCTACTAGGTTGACGTGTACTTTGGCTTTGTCATCTTAGTCCACAAACGATTCTAGCAGCAGTGACCGTTGGATGTTAATCCAACGACCGTGCTGCTTCTTCAATATCTGATCTTCTTGCTCCAGCCGCCCACCACCTGTTATTTTCCGGCGACGATAGCCGGACCAGTAAACCCTCGTACTCCCCACCGCGTGGGAAACCATTGCCGAGTCTTCCCCGACTCCGTGTCGTTCCCTTCCTAGGCCTCACCGTCGTCCACCGCCATGGTGCTCTCGGCACGGCCTGGTCAACATGGTCAACAAACGACATCCATCAGACGTGGACTGTACATGTAGAGGCAACATCGACCTCTCTAACAGTTACGTAGCTTCCCTCAAAGCAAGTGAACATCGGCATACATCCTCGTCTCTCAGAGTTGCAGTTATTCCTAACCCTAACTTGCTACTTGTGGTTACTTGTCTCTTTGTATTTAGTTATATCATATTGTGCTTGCTTACTCACTTACTTGCTCACCTTGCTTAGCTCGTCACATCTTACTTGCAATTGTTAGGCTTAATTTCATATTCCGCATTATTGCCAAAAATTGCTAAGTAACAATTAAAATTTGTAATTGTACCTATTTACCCCCCTCTAGGTCCATCTCGATCCTTTCAGAGGGGAGATGCAATATAGTAGATATAAGTATTTCCCTTTGTGATAACCAAGGTTTATCGAACCAATAGAAGAACCACGCAAATTCCCGTCTTCAGCACCTGTACACATAAAAGCAAATAATTGCACGCAACGTGGGCAAGAGGGTTGTCAATCCCCTTGAACTCGTTACTTGCAAGGATCAAATCTTGTATAGGTAGATGGAGAAATTGCAAATTAAGGAGAAAAGTATATTTTTCATCCCTCAATTTTCTCCAAAGTATAGAAATGGTCCTTCAACTCCAAAACCATAAAACCTTAGTTCTTCAACTTTTCCAACTGGATAAGTTTATTCCCTCGTACCAAATTAAGTCATTCTGTTGATGACGTGGCATGGTTTTGTTGGCATTTTATCGAACACATGTCCTGCACCTGCTACATTTTCAGATGGTGGCGTTGAGGGCCACACAGCAGGTCTACGGCGTGCCCTTCTTCGACACCGAGGCCAAGCCCAGCACCCCACCCAGCGTTGTGGTGCCTCTGATGAGTGGCTTTGCGTAGCAGGCAAAAATAAGAAGCATTGCAGGTTGCGACCGTCACCAGTCGAGGGTCACTGGTGCGTCCTAGGGCGAGTGGAGGATGCCATGGGCGACCTCGTCCATGGCCCTACCGGCTAATGCTGGATGAACCATGTCCGGACTCGACTCCAGTAGTCTGTCTCTGTGCTCCACATTTTTGATCGAGGCTGCTCAAGGACATGTCTAGGTGCTTCTCGAGCTCCAGTTGTACACGACTGATACACGAGGTCCTCTCCGGGCGAGATTCAGGCATACTGAAAAATGGCGACGATAGCCACAGCAATCCCATCATCCACGACCGACTCCGCTACACCGGCGGGTCGCTTACGTGTGTTGCTTGCATTCATTCTCCAATCTGTCGTGGAATTGTCACATCAGATGTCCTAGTAAAAGGACTTAGTTGTGGAGCCATCACAACTAGTAAGCTTAAAGGGGTTAATTGGGACAAATGACACGGGGTTTATACTGGTTCGGCCCCTTACGGTGAAGGGGATTGCTTATGTATCGATTGCTTATGTCTCAAAAGGACATAGTTTTGAGTGGGATTGCTTATGTCTCGATTATCAGGGAGCGAAATCGCTTTACCTAGCTCTCGATCTGATGTTACATATCCTGAACTGCCGCCAGGTCGTCCCTTTATATACAGAGGTCGATGCCCAGTGGATCACAGAGTCCCGACCGGCTCATAAATAGTGTCCGGTTCGGTCTCTGTCTACTCTTGCCTTACAACACAAGTTACATACATATGGAGGTTTATCTCTACATGCCTTGAGTCGCCTTTGGGCTTGGACCCTTAACTGAACCGCCATCTTGAAATGTCCTCTTGGGATTCATATCTTGAATCGCCATAGGTATAACCCGGCCCCTTCTAGGCGGGTCATACCTAATAGATATATCCCCAACATTAGGTCCCAGATTGATTTGAACTGGTTCATGTCAATCTTCAATACTTAAGAAAAATCTTCTACTCTTTGCTAGCACAAAATTTTTGTAACCCACCATGACATCACCCTCTGGATCTGTGGTAACCCGCCATGATGTCATCTATCTTTAATTCGCACTTTGTCCAACATATCTCAATGGATCCTATCTTAATGACCATCCCAAGAATCGAGGCGTTCTAGTGGCTGGATAACCATGTTTTTGGCCTCCTCGTTTTTCGTGCCCTACTTAAGAGCCTTTCCTTATAAATAGGCACGACTGGTCTTTCCTCATTCTCCCGCTTTCCATCGTCTTCCACCTCTCGCACCCTTCTGCCACTCGAACTCCGCCGCCACCGCAGAGCGCACCGGCGTCCTCGTCCAGGCCGCTGCATCAACCTGAATCGATCCAGAGAGACAGCGGCGACCCTCCGCAGTAGATATGTCGATGTAAGTTCCCGCTTTCCCGCACCTCAGATCCGCATTAGGGTTTGCGAGTTTCCTCTGTGTTCTTCGTAGTTCATCATGGTTTCTTCGTAGTTCCTCCACTGCAACCTCCTTTCATCCAAAAGTAATATAGAACTCATGCGGTAGTTGTTTTGCGTCCATTTTTGATACCAGTGGATCCCTTTTTCTGTAAAGAGGCCTCATTAGAACTCAGGAACTCACCTGTACTAGTTTTTTAGGTCTAGAATATTTTCTTTTTCTGAACAGCCGTTGATCCAAAAGAATAGCTGCAGCCTGTGAAACTTGTTTGTGCGACACTTAGACAAAAACTGTATTTGTTAGATCCATCTAGCCATGGCGACTCTTATCACCGGCTTAAAACTGCAATGCTCAATTGATAATCTTAACCACCCATGGCAGTTTAAATAACTTGACTGCTTATGGCGCTCATAGCGGCTTAAATAATTTGACATAGTTATCCATATACCATTAGGCCTCTTTATAAGCCTCCATCTTGAATATGCACTGTAATATTTCTCTCCAGCTTAAATTTGAACCGGGAATTTTAATCTTTGTTAGGCTTCCATCACAATGCCGCCCAAACAACCCACTTCATGCAATTGGGTCAAGTCCATCGTCACAGATAGTACGCTTGATGACTTTGTGAAGACTGGCTATTTGCCAAAGAAGGAAGTTATGTCATATCATGCTCTTGACCCAACAGAGGAAAAGCCTCAGCCCAAAGAGGGGGATGTCATCATCTTCACTGACCATATGAATCGGGGTTTTTCACCACCAGGCTCAAAGTTCTGTAGAGACTTCTTGCACTTTTTTGACCTTCGTCCTCAAGACATCGGACCCAACTCCGTGTCCAATATTTGCAACTTTCAAGTGTTCAGTGAGGTGTATCTTGGAGAAGAGCCCAGCTTACTACTGTTCAGAGAGTTATTTTATTTGAACCGCCAGAACGAATGTGCCAATGGACCTAGCTTGGAACTTGGCAGGGTCTCAATCCAACATCGGAGAGACATCATTTTTCCTTATGCCAGTCCACCAAGTCACCCCAAAGACTGGAACCAGACACGGTTCTACTGCCAAGACACTTCTCTGGCTGATGAGAACCCTCTGCCCGGCTTTCGTGCTTTGCGTCTTGAGTCCAATCATCCGCTTCCTGACAAGATTACAGCCGCCGAACGCTAGACGCTCGCCCCCACCTTGGCTAAAATCAAGGCTCTTTTGGGGAATGGGCTAAATGGTATTAACTTGGTCTGGGTTTGGCTTGCCTGGCGGATCATTCCATTAAGTTGTCGCCCTGGTTTGATGTGCACCTACACGGGCAAGAAGAATGACCCTCTGCGACACAGTCCTGATGATTTACCTGATCACGTCATTGATGACATGACAAAGTTACTCTTAAATGAAAGCCTAGCAGATTGTGGTAAGGTGGGCTTAAGCCCCTTCTGCGAAGCTAACCCGGCTCCAGCGGTAAGCCGCCAATCTGAGTAAATTACCTTTAACCTTGATGTTTGTCTGTACTCAACCTTTTGCCGATTTTCGCAGGCTGATGATAAATTTTGGAAGGCAAAATATGATCATGAGGCCACGAAGAGAGCCAGGAAGGCCAAGAGAGCCGTCAGGAAGGAAGCCGCAAAGAAAAGAGGAAAGAAGTCTAGCACTTTTGAGCAGTTTCAACTGGAGGACTCTTCTGAGTCAGAGGTAGCCCTTGACTCTCTTGGCTCATTCTTTAATCACCTTATTGATATCTATTATGATCAGGATGACACGGGAACGAGTCATGGGGTAGATAAAGAGGTAACTATTATTTCCTCCGACTCAGAGCATTTGCTAAGGCAAACAATCCGAAGAGTAACCCAGAAAGTAAGATTTTTCACATCCCTTAGCTTATCAAGATCCTCAATTTCTTTTGAAGCTACAGATTCATGAGAGCCGGTGGCAGACCAGGACCAGCAAAAATGCGGAACTCTCCTCCAGCTTACCAAATACACCAAAGAAGCACCGGAACGAGGTCACCTCCGATTTAAATCCCTTTTATCCTTTGGCAGGTCTCACTCGTCAACCACTCAATTCTTTTGACTCAAATTATCAGGAAACTTCACCTTCTTCTGGCAACTCAATCCAGTCCAACTTGCCGGCTTTCAAGACCGCTCCAGGGTAATGATGATTGACTTATCCTGTATTCATTTCAATTCTTTATATTTGTACTCATCTTTGACCTTATGCAGCGGAAAAACAAAGACTAGCAAGAAGGTGAAGAAGAACAAGCCAGCCGAAGAGCCGATCTTCAATGAACCGCAACTTGGGACGGCCACGCATGAGGCCTCTGCTCATGAGCCGCCACCTAAACCAGCTCATGACACGCCAGCACCAACCGCTGTCCCGCCTGTCGAGCAAGCCGCCAATGCCTATGAAAACCCTGAAGTTTCTAGCCCGGCCAAGATAGACGACCCCCAAGACACTAATGTTGAGATTACCAAGACCAACTACAATGAGCCGGGGAGACCTACTGTGCTGGCCAAGTGTTCTGCCAAGGAGGAGCACTTAGAACGCCACAAGGTCAGGTTCAATGTTGCTGATTATACTCACATGAGTATTGGGCAAGTTTTTTCTGGCTACCTTAGCCAAGTACACAGCAGCCGTGATGTCCAAATTGATATGGTGAAGCAAATGCACCAGAAGTTTGAGGTGAAATCTCCTCCCTTCATTGAATCACCCTTATTATGCTAGCCCCCAAGTCTATTTCTTATGATGAATATGATGTAGACTTAGAACATACATGTAAACATTAGTAATATCCTTTAGTATAACCTATAAACAATCCGGCTTAACCCGTAGTCCCCAAGGGCCGGTTTAATCAAGATGAACAAGCCGGTCCTTCACCTGCTGGTATAGAATATAGTATTTGTGTAGATTCAACAGCAATATGCATTAGCCCCCAAGTGCCAAGTGTTGTTGCTTGCAAAAGGCTTGGGACTTAACATTGTATGCTAACAATCATGATTTTGACCCGGTATTTGTACAGGCCACCACCACTCAACTTCAATCAGAAGTGTCTGATTTGAAGAACCGCCTGGAAGCAGAGGAGACTGAAACCCCAAGATCCAACTCCAAATTTGAATTCAGTGTATCTGAACAAGAGAAACTTAAGAAAGACTTTGAAGCGGAGAGAAAGGCCTGGGCTGAAGAGAAAATCGCCTTAACCACCCGAGCTGAGAAGGCAGAGGTGGCTCTTGAAGAGGTGACTGCCGAATTATCCGGCTTAAAGCGCCATGTTTCTCAGATGGTCTCAGCAAGTTTTGGTAGGTCGCCCTGCAAGTGTCAAATATTTTAATCTTTCTAAAGATCATATGAATTGTCCTTTACTCACCTGACATTGTTATGCAGGCCCCAGGAGTACAAATCTTAACCAAGACATGCTGATAAAGCTGAAGGCGGTTTACACGCTGGTGGAACAACTCTACACCGGATCTCAACGTGCCTTAGCCATAGTGGCCCTGTAAAATGAAGTTCTCACACTCCTGGTGGATGTGCTAAGGAAGGTTTATGTGCTGCCCCAGCGGTTAAATGAACTAAGGCGACCATCTACAAGAGCCGGAGCCATTGTTGGTGTCAAAACCGGCAGATCTCGGGTAGGGGGCCCCGAACTGTGCGTCTAAGGCTAATGGTAACAGGAGGCAGGGGACACGATGGTTTACCCATGTTCGGGCCCTCTCAATGGAGGTAATACCCTACTTCCTGCTTGATTGATCTTGATGATATGAGTATTACAAGAGTTGATCTACCACGAGATCGTAGAGGCTAAACCCTAGGAGCTAGCCTATGATTATGATTGTCCTTGTCCTACGGACTAAACCCTCCGGTTTATATAGACACCGGAGGAGGCTAGGGTTACACAGAGTCGGTTACAAAGAAGGAGATCTAACATCCAAATCGCCAAGCTTGTCTTCCATGCAAAGGAGAGTCCCATCCGGACACGGGACAAAGTCTTGAGTCTTGTATCTTCATAGTCCAACAGTCCGGCCAAAGTATATAGTCCCGCTATCCGGATACCCCCTTATCCAGGACTCCCTCAATAGCCCCTAAACCAGGCTTCAATGACGATGAGTCCGGTGCGCAGATTGTCTTCGGCATTGCAAGGCGGGTTCCATCTCCGAATACTCCAAAGTAAATCTTGAACACTTAAATCGTGTCCGGCTCTCCAAGACGATTTTTACATACCACCGTAGAGAGAACAATAGTCCACAAATATAATCTGCTGACAACTTTAGATAACGTGACATCACACCATGGCCAAGTCATTATTCGAACCGTTTTCCCGCAACCAGCCACCGCACATATTGCGAGGTGGTTTCCTCAGCACATCTTGTCGAAGCAGAGATCATGTCCCCTTATCACGGGATCCTCATTAATACGGGTACGGGTAACCCAACCGTGCTATTAACGTGGCGCTTGGAAAATAAGCGATTTCATCAGGCAAGCGGGGAGGCACACCATTTTTGCCACCTCTATATAAGGATCTCCCATTTTTACCCACGCCTTCTTCCTCCTTTGCTCATCCATTCTCGCACTCTCGAGCCCCAGCGCCCAAGTTCTCACCTTCTCCATAGGACCATTCGCAGCATGTCTGGAGCGGGAGGCAAGTGGATGGCCTCCTCCGTCACGGAGGAGGACATTACCAAGCTTCAGGCGGCCGGATACCTAGCCGCAAACATCGCGCACAGGCTTCCGGCGGAGGGACAGATCACCCCCACTCCAAAGTCTCAGGAAAGAGTAGTGTTCCTCTCTCATTTCGTCCGCGGACTAAGATTTCCACTTCATCCCTTTGTCCGCGGGCTCATGTTTTACTATGGGCTGGACTTCCATGATCTAGCCCCAAATTTCGTCCTCAACATCTTGTTGTTTATCATCGTGTGCAAGGCCTTCCTCCGCATCAAGCCCCACTTCGGCCTATGGCTACGGATCTTCTGCGTGAAGCCGAAGATCGTGAGCGGCCAGCAAGCGGAGTGCGGAGGCGCCATGGTGGGCAGGATGCCCAATGTTACCTGGCTTGACGGATCCTTTGTGGAGACCGTGGAAGGGTGGCAATCGGGGTGGTTCTACATCACCGAGCTGCGTGACGCCAACTGGGCGGCGGCCCCCGAATTCCGATCCGGAATCCCCATGTGGCTCACCTCCTGGGAAAAGAAGGGCCTGGCCTGGGGCGAACCTGCGGAGCTGACAAGACTTCAGAACTACATTAAAAACATGATGGACAAGAAGATCAAGATTGTCAACATGGTCCAGGTTATGCTCACCCGCCGAATCCTTTCGTGCCAAAGACAGGCATTCAATCTGTGGGAGTTCGATCCGGCCGAACACCAGACGCTGCAAGAGCTTTTCGGTACGATGCATAAGGACGTCTGGAAGGTGCTGTTCAAGGCCACCGAAGTACCTCCTCCCACATCTGAGGACCGCGGACTCTGTGCCACGCGGCTGCCAATTCGGTAAGTTTTCTGATCATCACTAGATGTACCTTTCCTAGCATATTCATGGGAGGATTTTAAGTCACCATGTTTATATAATCAGGATTATGTGGTGACGGCGGAGCGGATCGACTGCTCGGCTCTACTGTAGGAAGATCCAGCAACCGCACTCCTGATGGAGATGCTAGTTCTGGCGCCTTACAAGGCGCCGAAAAAGAAGGCCGAAAAGAAGGCCACGGGGACCAGGAAGGGTCTCCAGTGCAAGGTCGCACCGGACGCCTCGTCCGAAGGTGATGAGGCGCGCTCCTCCCATGAAGGGAAGGACAAGAAGAAGAGGGCGCCCCATCCGGGGAGGCCGAAGGGTCTAAGAAGGCGGACGCGGGGACCAGGAAGGGCCTCCGGCGCAAGGCCGTAATAGACTCGTCGTCCGAGGACGGCGATGCAGATTCCTCCCGCGGAGACAGGAGGAAACATGAAGAAATCCCCCCTCCCCACTTTGGGGAGGAGAAGAAAAGAAAAGCCGCCCCACAGGGGGATGCTAGGACGCCAAAGAAGGAAAGGCATCCCTTCCGGATCACTCCACCATGGTCGCTTACAGTGAGGAGGAGTGGCTGCCCAGGGGCAAGCCCCTGGTGAGATCGTAAGTATCCGCACTCTGTAATACTTTTCGTGCGACTTAACTTCATAGTTTGTTATAACGCCGAACATGCATATGCAGTCCGGCCAGGTCCCATCCCGAGGTATCCTCTTCGGATGGGTCTCTGAGTGATTCGACAATGAATTCGCTCCCGACGGCCACCTCCCCTCGGCCTGCGGATGACACAGAGGTGTTGTCCCAAAGGGTACTAGAGCAGGGGGAGGCGGTTCTGGAGACGCCCCAAGGCGAAATTCCAGATGCCGGGCACATGGGGGGTAAGATCCCCATAGATTATACTGACGAGAGCCGCAACAAGTTGGGCTCCCAGCCGGACACTGCACCAAAACCTCCAAAGGTTCTGGATTCGGATAGGCAGCCCCTTGCTAGGGAGGGCGAGACGGCCGTGCCGATGACCTCCGTTGCACTGGAGGCGTCGGATAGTCTGCTGGAAGTGCTTCGTGGCGCTTCCATTGATGAAGAGCACTGTATTCTTATGAGTATGGTGATTCAGAAGGTTCGGTCTGCCAAAAGTGGATTGACCGAAGCCTGCACCAGCCTCCTAACAGGCTTTGAGGTAAGTAGTCAAAAGTGTGAGAAATTATCACCCAATAGACAGTAGCCCCTGATACTCTGTTTGGTGTTCGGAAAGAAAAGCCAAACGGAGGGTCAACTCTAAACCGCAGGAATCTAACAGTATGTGTCTATGTGAATAAGCAGGCGGTGCTGCTTGCCGCTGCTGCCCGCCCAACAGAGGTCGCCAGACTCAAACGGGACCTGAAGCAGGCCGAAGAGGAGCTCAGCCTCACGAAGAGGTAGCTCGAAGAGAACAAAGGTGAGTGATCCCCCGTCCATGTGTCCTACATAGGAGAAAAAATTGGTGACGCTAACAAAAAGCGTCATGATTTTTTAATAGGGGCCATGACCAAAGTGGCGGCCCTGAAGAAAGCGCTATCCGAGGCCGAAGACAAGGCGGCCACGGAGCGTATTGAGCGTGAAAAGCAAGATGCTAGGGTGGGCGAGGTACAGCAAGAGCTCCAGGAGATCGACAAGAAGTTCGAGTCCTTGGAGCGTGACTTCAAGACGCAAGAGTCTGAGCTTGCAAAGGCCCTTCAGAGCGTGAAAGATGCCAAGGCCAAAGCCCAAAAGGCCCAACAGGAAATCCAGGCGACCAAGAAGATAGCGGCGAGTAAGGCATTCGTTATGAAAAGCAAGCATGTGGAGGACACATTTCTTTTACTTACCTGAATTCAGAGCTCTCCAGGGGCATTCGTAGATCTGCCATGCAACATATCAGATGCCACGGAGTTCTACCATGCCGAAGAGGGGAGCTCGACGGAGAATCTATTCCGTTCCCAGTATACTAGAGCCGAACACCCAGTGCCTCTGAGTGACCAACTAAAGCAATTGGTTTAACTCCAAGGGTGGCCGGAGTGGCCATGAAGGACTTCATAGTCCAGATGTGGCCTGGGGAGCCCCTGCCCAACAGCTACTTCGGCCTTATAAAGCGGATGGTAAATGCCTGTCCGCGGCTTGAAGTTATGAAGCAATCCAATTGTATTGAGGGTGCCCGCCGGGCCTTTGCCCGTGCGAGGATGCATTGGGCCAAGATGGATGCAGAGAAGCTGGTGAAGGATGGACCGCCGGAGGGCAAGGCGCATTGCTACCCCGAGAAATATTATGATGGCGTTATGAAAGGCGCTCGCCTCGTGGCCGATGAATGTACCAAGGACATATTTTTTGAGTGAATGTACTCATGTCGTCTTTGTAATATGAAAACGAGTTTGTTTGCGCTATATGGCGCTTTGTTGATTTAAAATATTACCTTCTGTGTGGATGTTTATAAAATTCTGAAAGTAGGCCAGTCGTCGGCTTCCGCCCCCACGTAACTAGTACTGGGGTGTTCGTGGAAAACCGAAACACTCTTTATCCAAATTTTTGGTCCTTTAAGGAGGTGTTTGGCGCAGCGAACAAGGCAATCAGACTATGCGGCTTTATAACTCTCACTTAGCCATAGAAGTCTACAATTTTAAATTTCGGTGAAGCCCCTAGAATTCGGAAAGCCGAATTGGGGCGCTATACACGCCTAAATCAGACAAGGCCGATTACTCGCCTGAAGCGGAAAAAATCTTTAAGGATTTAAGACCTCTCGAACAGCGACCAGCTCTCACTGCATCATGACAGTCAGTTTTCGGCTTTCTCTACTGAGGTGCTCGTCCGGAAGAACCGAGACACAATCGCAGTAGTTCTCCCTCTCTACCTTAGCTAATATAATGGAACCTAAGGTACCAAAACAAGGGAGCCGGGCAAAACCAACTATTGACCCAAGACATGATTCAGAGCTGATGCATATAATGCTATAAGTTCGGGGTGCCGCATTGTCGAAAGTGTTCGGACTTATCTTGCCACATTATGGGGCACCATAAGAAGCCCCTGGCAAACTGAACGTACCAAAGTGTACGGATGCAATAATAAATAAATATTTTTAGGGAAAATGTGTAGATAGGAATAATAAGCTGATGCTATATATTATTTCCTATTGTTATTTAAATAATACGTCCAAGCGTATGTGTACAATTAATGCGTTAAGCAGAAGCAAATAGGACTATTTGACATGTCCTATCCAAGGGTGGGCCGCATGCGGGTATGTAAAACAGGTATAACGATCATGGACAGATACCACCTGGGTATTCCCTTTGTGCACAAAGCCTTTTGCCTCCTTGGTTTTCACTCCTGTCATAAGTCAGATGATCCGGTTCTTTGAAGGGGCTGCCCAAAAGTAGGGTCCTGAAAGAGAAAGTAGGTTATTAAAGTATGAGGGTCTTGTGGTGGTTGAACCGCACTGTGGACCACATCACCATTGCGCCTCCGCCTATGCCCATGGTATTTTGAGTGCATAATTGTGTACGCGCGGCACAAATGCTGCCTGAATGGGGCTAGGGCGGAGGCCGGACCGCTAGTCGCGCTCTTGGCGTGCCTGGCGATCCTGTTGCAGAGTAGGCCGAACTCGCTTGACGGTGTTCAGGGTTGTTGTCGCCGAATTGGCGGTCTAGCTCCATCAAAAGTGATCGGACAGGCTGGCTCCATCAAAAACAAGAACGAAAGCGAGCACTAAGGGACGTCTATGCGATGGAGCCAGTCGCCGTGGCTTGCCGTTACTGCCACGGACATATGAAGTGCCGGAGTTTCTTGGCGTGGTGCTACTGCGAGCCAACCAGCTGTCCTCGCCCATGCAAAAGCGGGTCATGAGTGTCGTGAGGGCCGCCATGGACTTCGGTTTTTCTTTGCTGAGGTGTCGGGCGAGCCACTCGTCGCGGATATTATGCTTAAAGGCCGCCAAGGCTTCGGTGTTCGGAAAGTCGACAATTTGGTTCTTTTTAGTTAGGAACCGAGTCCAGAATTTCCTGGCTGACTCTCCGGGCTGTTGGGGTAATGTGATTCAATTCATCAGCATCCAGTGGTCGCACGTAAGTGCCTTGGAAGTTGTCGAGGAACGCGTCCTCCAGGTTTTCCCAACTGCCGATGGAATTTGCCAGCAGGCTATTCAGCCAGTGTCGGGCCGGTCCTTTGAGTTTAAGGGGAAGATACTTGATGGCATGTAGATCGTCACCGCGGGCCATGTGAATGTGGAGAAGGAAATCTTTGATCCATACCGCGGGGTCTGTTGTGTCGTCGTATGATTCGATGTTTATGGGTTTAAACCCTTCTGGGAATTCGTGATCCATTACTTCATCAGTGAAGCAGAGGGGGTGTGCGCCGCCTCTATGCCAGGCTATGTTACTATGCAGTTCGAATAAGTCTAGTCGGCTATGTTCGGCCCGGGCGGACTTGTTGATAGTGTATCCAGCATGACGATCATCGTCATGTGTTGGGGCGCGCCCTCGCGATCCGTAGATCGATCTTGGTTGTCCTGCTTTGTTTTCCAGTATGTCATCCAGGTCCTGCCTATTGCCCTGGGCTGTAGTGTATTGGCGTGGGGGTGCGGGCTGGTATTCGGGTTGATATGCCAATTTATCCTGGCCACGAGGTGGCCGGTCAGCCTCGTCCTGTGCTGGTAGTGTGGGCTTTAGGACCTCCTCCTTGAGATGAGGTAGCAACTTGTACTTTGGGTAACCATTGGTGTGGTGCTCGAGTCCGCATTCCTATGCTGCCAAGACCTCAGTCCATCTGTCTGTGAGCAGATCTTGATCAGCTTGGAGCTGCTGCTGCTTCTTTTTCAGGCTTCTTGCAGTGGCCATAAGCTAGCGCTTGAAGCGCTCCTGCTCTACGGGATCCTCAGGCACGCCAAATTCATCATCGCCAAGGCTCACCTCGTCTTCGGTTGTCCTACTCCAAGTATCCGTCTGTCGCTTGTTCATCTGGGCTAACTTGCCCGTCTTCCTGTCCGGCCTGCTCAAAGGCAGGCTGATCGGGATTGTATTCATCTTCGGCACCATCCGGATTGTTTTCGTCTCCTGTGTCGGTATAGCTGTGGCGGGGCTTAGAGCGGCGCCGATGATGCCCATGCTTTGATTTCTTCCCTAAGGGGTTATCCTCTATTGCCTCATCGCCATTGGTTTCTTTGGGAGTGTCCACCATATATATATATATATCATACGAGGAGGTGGCTGTCCAGCGCCCCGTGGGTAGTGGTTCCTATTCTTCTCCTGCATTGTCATCCACACCGTCGATGTCTTTGGAGTCGAAGTCAAGCACGTCTGTCAAATCATCGACAGTGGCAATGAAGTGGGTGGTGGGTGGGTAACGAATTTCCTCGTCGCCTGCTTCCCACTCGGGCCGGACATAGTTCGGCCAAGAGTCTCCTGACAAAGAGAGAGACCTTAATGAATTCAGCATGTCGTGGAAGGGCGAGTGCTGAAAGATATCCGCAGCGGTGAACTCCATTACCGGAGCCCAATCGGATTTGATGGGCCCGGGTGCGTACGGTCTGGAACCTACAGCCGGACACAAGTCCGTGGGTCCGGTGACACAGACTTCCTTAGAGGTGGAGTCTGTGTTCGGCTCTACTGCCGATGAGTATGCGGCCACCTGGGCGGGGTCCATCCACCCATCCTCGAATGATACAATCTGCCCCGGATTTAGGTTCGGAGGTACTGCAGGTGCGATATCCCGAATATTGTCTGACAACAGATCTAAGCTGTGCTCGTCGTGACTGTTCGGCGCTCCTGGAGTAGGCCTGAATTAGTCGAAGATCAAGTCTCTGTGGATATCAGCCGTGTAGTTCAAGTTTCCGAACCTGACCTGATGGTTAGGGGCATAGCTGTCGATCTGCTCCAGATGGCCAAGCGAATTGGCCCGCAGTGCGAAGCCGCCAAACACGAAGATCTGTCTGGGGAGAAAAGTCTCACCCTGGACCTCCTTGTAGTTGATGATTGAAGGAGCCATCGAGCCTTGCTGTGACGACACAGAGGAACTCTCAGTGAAAGAACCAATGTCAGTGTCAAAACCGGCGGATCTTGGGTAGGGGGTCCCGAATTGTGCGTCTAAGGCTAAGGGTAACAGGAGGCAGGGGACATGATGTTTTACCCAGGTTCGGGCCCTCTCGATGGAGGTAATACCCTACTTCCTGCTTGATTGATCTTGATGATATGAGTATTACAAGAGTTGATCTACCACGAGATCGTAGAGGCCAAACCCTAGGAGCTAGACTATGATTATGATTGTCCTTGTCCTACGGACTAAACCCTCCGGTTTATATAGACACAAGAGGAGGCTAGGGTTACATAGAGTCGGTTACAAAGAAGGAGACCTAATATCTGAATCGCCAAGCTTGTCTTCCACGCAAAGGAGAGTCCCATCCGGACACAGGACGAAGTCTTGAGTCTTGTATCTTCATAGTCCAACTGTCTGGCGAAAGTATATAGTCCGACTGTCCGGATACCCCCTTATCCAGGACTTCCTCAGCCATGGCTGCCTTAAGGAGGATGGCACTCCCTTCGAACAGGAAGGCTTCACCACTTGTGGGAAGGAGATACGACCCGTGGCCACCCTGATAGATGATGAAGCGGATCTCACCAAGTACCAGCCGGGTTATGACGTGGAGAACCGGAGGATTCCAACGCCGCATTATAAAGTGACCAGCCTGATCCCACCAATCCGTAAGCATACCTTCGCCCCTGAAGTTGACCTGACCGGACTAATTGATGATGAGGCTGAATTTGCAGCTTTGAATGTCATTGACTGGTCATCATCAACCTTGCAGGACAGGGAACAGGGCGAAGAAGCGGAGAGGGTTGACCCAGAACCTTTAGGGCATCAAGAGAATTGACCCGCCAGGCGGCTCATATTTGTAACCTGCTGGAAAAAAACTTAATCATTTGGACTCGGGGAGTCATGTAATAGGGTAGAAATAAATTTGCTTTGTTGTGCCATCATGCATGTTTTGGTGATCGACACTGTTAAGCCGCCATCTTAAATTCACCCATATTATACTTATCATCTTTGTTCCTTATGCCTAAGAAAGTCTTTGAACTGTCCTGCACAACGAAAGAGATCACAAGAGCCCTTGGCGGCTTACCGCAGGGCGGGTCATAATATCGTATATATAACCATTAATATCGAAAAAGAGTCATAGATAAGCCTGTTATGATTTATAGCCTTGAAACACAACTATAATATCATACCTGTGATTTTGAATTTGCACTAACGGTTTATGTAACCTGAACAGAAAGGGTGATAACCAATCCAACACTTCCAAATGTATGATAATTATCATATGCTGGCGACTTATCGTCCAAAGCCAAGCTGGGCTAAATTTAAACCACACTTAAACTTAGATCTGAACAAAAAAGTCCCAAGACAAAATCCAAAGATTGTTTTCAAAAAACTTAAACCAGATAAAAAGAAAAAAATCGAGGCTTCTGATTCGAATACGATCAGTAAACCGTCCCAAAGGGGTTAAGCTAGGATTCAAATACGATCATGTAGCCCCTAGTGGCTTTGGCGTTGCGCCGATCAAGAGGGTACTGACAGCTATGTTCTCTTGGGTTTGAATATGACCTATGTTTGAACAGGAAGCCGCCAAATGACCTTGAGAGTTTTTTAGCGACTTTGATTCAAATACGATCAAAGTCGGACCCAAAAGGGGTTAAGCTATGATTCGAATACGATCAATTAGCCCCCTAGTGAGTTTCGCATTGTGCCGATCAAGAGGGTACTGACAGCTATGTTCTCTTTGGTTCGAATACGACCTATGTTTGAACAGGAAGCCCCCTAGTGATCATGAGGTTTAACGGCTATATTCGAATACGATCATGAGCCGGACCAAGAGGGTAAAGCTAGATTTGAATACAATCAGCCCCCAGTTGGTCGTTTGAAATAATAATGATGAAGGCATATGATCATTGAGGATGAAAAGGACAGAGGTCCTGTTTTATTAGTTATCATAATATATACATCGTCAAAATATGTACATCATGAGAGCCGGTGGCTCAAGTGTAGTAAGGCCGCAGATGAGCGCTATTCCACGGCCGACGGGTCTCCTCCTCCGACTTACGTGAGTCTTTGTGCTCTAGAACATTGATAAGGTGGTATGGCCCGTTGTTCAAGTTCTTGCTGACCACAAAGGGCTCTTCCCAAGGTGGGGATAAATTGTGTGCATTAGTTTGATCCTGGATGAGCCAGAGCACCAAATCACCTTCTTGAAAGGTTCTGGACTTAACCCGGCGGCTGTGATAACAGCGCAGGTCCTGCTGGTAAATCGCTGAGCGAGCTGCTGCCAAGTCACGCTTTTCATCTAACAGGTCAAGTGCATCCTGACACACTTGTTCATTGTCTGCCTCAACATGAGCCGCCACGCGGGGCGAGTCATGACAGATGTCACTAGGGAGAACCGCCTCGGCTCCATAAACCATGAAAAAAGGCATATAACTCGTAGACCTGTTAGGAGTAGTATTTATGCTCCATATCACAGAGGGTAACTCCTCGACCCAACAACCCAGTGTTCGTTGCAAAGGAACCAAAAGCCGGGGCATGATGCCTTTCAAGATTTCCTGATTGGCTCTTTCAGCTTGACCATTGGACTGGGGATGAGCTACTGATGAAACATCCAGCCGAATATGCTCACGTTGGCAAAACACCTCCATGGCGCCTTTGGACAGATTACTGCCATTGTCAATTATAATACTGTGTGGAAAGCCAAAATGAAAAATCACCTTTTTCATGAATTGAACCGCCATGGCTGCATCACACTTACTAACTGGCTTTGCCTCAACTCACTTTGTAAATTTGTCAACTACCACCAAGAGGCGGGTCTTTTTATCTTTTGACCTTTTAAAAGGCCCAACCATGTCGAGTCCCCAGACTGCAAATGGCCAAGTAATTGGAGTCATCCTCAACTCTTGAGCTGGCACGTGAGCACGTCTGGAGAACTTCTGACAACCGTCACATTTACTGACTAGATCCTTCGCATTAGCGTGAGCTGTCAGCCAATAAAACCCATGATGAAAAGCTTTGGCTACAAGAGACTTTGGACCGGCATGATGGCCACAATCTCCTTCATGAATGTCACGAAGAAGTTCTTGACCTTCCTCAGGAGAGACACAACGTTGAAAAGCTCCGGTGACACTGCGATGATGCAACTCGCCATTGCCAATTGTCATTGACTTAGACCGTCGGGTTATCTTCCTGGCCAGGGTTTCATCTTCAGGCAACTCACCCCGGGTCATGTAAGCCAAGTATGGTACCGTCTAATCTGGGATGACGTGAAGAGCCGCTACCAACTGTGCTTCCGGGTCAGGAACAACCAAGTCTTCCTCTGTAGGCATCTTGACAGAAGGGTTATGCAGAATATCCAAGAAAGTGTTAAGCGGCATCGGCTTACGCTGAGACCCCAGCTGGCTTAAAGCATCAGTCGCCTCATTCTTTCTGCGATCGATGCGCTCCACTTGGTAATCCTTGAAGTGTCCAGCAATGGGATCAACTTCACGGCAATAAGCCGCCATGAGAGCATCCTAGGAATCCCATTTGCTTGATACTTGTCGAGCCACCAAATCTGAGTCGCCAAAGCACCTTACCTAGCTTAAACTCATCTCCTTAGCCATTCGAAGACCATGGAGCAAGGCCTCATACTCAGCTGCATTATTAGTATAGGGAAACATCAACCGTAGAACATAACAAAATTTGTCACCTCGAGGGTAAGCTAAAACAACTCCAACCCCCGAGCCCTCCAATTGCCTGGACCCATCAAAGTGAATAGTCCAATATTTGTTGTCCGGCTTCTCTTCAGGCATATGCAGCTCTGCCTAATCGTTGATGAAGTCCACCAGTGCTTGAGACTTGATAGCAGTGCGTGGCACATACTTTAAACCATGAGGCCCAAGTTCAATGGCCCACTTGGTGACTCGTCCTATGGCTTCTCTGTTTTGAATGATATCTCCTAAAGGAGCATAACTGACCATAGTGATGGGATGGCCCAGGAAATATTTCTTAAGCTTCCAGCTTGCCATGAACTCCCCATAAACAAGCTTCTGCCAATGTGGATACCGTTGCTTGGACTCAATAAGCACCTCACTGATATAGTAAACTGGCCGTTGAACCGGATGCTCCTTGCCAGCCTCCTTGCGCTCCACCATAATGGCCACACTGACAATAGTGTGTTAGTAGCCACATATAACAATAATGCCTCCTTGTCAATGGGAGCAGCAAGGACCGGCGGCTCAGCTAGCTGTCTCTTCAAATCTTCAAAGGCAGCGTTAGCAGCATCACTCTAGATGAACTCATCTGTCTTCTTCATCATCTGATACAACGGTATGGCCTTCTCACCTAACCGGCTTATGAACCGGCTTAAAGCTGCGATATGTCCCACCAAACGCTGGACATCATTGATACACGCCGGTTTAGCCAAAGAGGTGATTGCCTTGATCTTCTCTGGGTTAGCCTCAATGCCTCTGTTAGAAACCAGAAAACCCAAAAGCTTGCCTGCTAGCACACCAAAAACGCACTTGGCCGGGTTAAGCATCACCTTGTAAACCTGGAGATTATCAAAGGTCTCCTTTAGATCATCTATCATGGTCTCCTTCTCTCTGGATTTCACCAAAATGTCGTCCACATAAGCATGAACAATCCGCCCAATCTGATTCTGAAGACAGTTCTGCACACACCGCTGGTAAGTCGCCTGGGCACTCTTAAGCCCAAAAGGCATAGACACATAGCAAAAGGTCCCAAACATAGTAATAAAAGCCATCTTCTCCTGGTCCTTAACTGCCATCTTGATCTGATGATAACTAGAATAAGCATCCAAAAAGCTCAAGCGCTCACAACCCATAGTAGCATCAATGATTTGATCAATAAGAGGGAGACTGAAAGGATCAACCGGACAAGCCTTGTTTAAGTCTGTGTAATCCACACACATACGCCAGGTGTCGTTCTTCTTAAGCACAAGCATCGGGTTAGCCAACCACTCTAGATGAAAAACTTCAACAATGAACCCAACCGCTAAGAGCCGTCCCACTTCCTCACCAATGGCCTTACGCTTCTCCGCATTAAACCGCCAAAGAAACTACTTGACCGGCTTAAATTTTGGATCAATATTGAGAGTGTGCTCAGCGAGTTCTCTTGGTAAACCCGACATGTCAGAAGGTTTCCATGCAAAGATGTCCCGGTTCTCATGGATGAACTCGATGAGCGCGACTTCCTATTTGGGATCCAAATTAGCACTGATACTGCAGTGCTTAGATGAATCTCCTGGAACAAAACCAAAAAGCTTGGTATCATCGGCCGACTTAAACTTGACCACTGGCTCATGTTATGTGGTTGGCTTCTTCAAAGATGTCATGTCCGCCGGGTCAACATTGTCCTTGTAGAACTTCAACTCCTCTATTGCACAAACGGATTTAGCGTAAGCAGCATCGCCTTCCTCACATTCCAAGGCTATCTTCCGACTCCCATGGACTGTGATGGTGCCCTTATGACCTGGCATCTTGAGCTGCAGATAAACATAAATGGCCGTGCCATGAACTTGGCATAAGCCGGCCGTCCGAACAAGGCGTGATACGGGCTCTTGATTTTGACCACTATTTTTATGTCAATAATAAACTTTTGTTTTGAATCTTTTGGATCTGAACATTCATGACACAAGAAAGAAAATTACATGCATAAATATATTAGGTAGCATTCCACATAAAAAATTCTGTTTTTATAATTTACCTACTATAGGACGAGCAGGAATTAAGCTTGGGGATGCTTTATACGTCTCCAACGTATCTAAATTTTTTCTTGTTCCATGCTATTATATTATATGTTTTGGATGTTTTATATGCATTAATATGCAATTTTACATTATTTTTGGGACTGGCCTATTAACCGAGAGCCTAGTGCCAGTTTCTATTTTTTTTGCCTCTATTAGAGTTTCGCAGAAAAGGAATACCAAACGGAATGAAACTTTCGCGATGATCTTTATGGGACTAGAAGCAAACCAGAAGACTTGGAGATGAAGTCGGAGACGCAACGAGGCGGCCACGAGGGTGGAAGGCGTGCCCATGGGGGTAGGGCGCGCCCCCTGCCTCGTGGGCACCTCGTGGGTCTCCTGACCTGGTTCCTTCGCCTATATATACTCTTATACCCCCAAAACTTCTAGGGGAGCCACAAAACCACTTTTCCACTTTTCCGCTATCGCAACCTTCTGTACCCGTGAGATCCCATCTAGGGGCCTTTTCCGACGTCCTGTCGGAGGGGGATTCGATCATGGAGGGCTTCTACATTAACTGTATTACCCTTCCAATGAAGCATGAGTAGTTTACCTCAGACCTACATGTCCATAGATAGTAG
Organism: Triticum dicoccoides; assembly: GCF_002162155.2. NCBI lineage: Eukaryota > Viridiplantae > Streptophyta > Magnoliopsida > Poales > Poaceae > Triticum > Triticum dicoccoides. The sequence continues at coordinate 163,965,711 of NC_041387.1, read as the reverse complement.
CTAGATGGCTTCTTCTCTGTATTTGGTTCACAATACCATGTTGTCCTCAATGTTCTTGGGGATCTATTCGATGTAATATTCTTTTGCGGTGTGTTTGCCGAGATCCGATGAATTGTGGATTTATGATCATATTATCTATGAATATTATTTGAGTCTTCTCTGAATTCTTATATGCATTATTTGATATCTTTGCAAGTCTCTTCAAATAACGGTTTATTTTGGCCTGCTATATTGGTTTTTCTTGCAATGGGAGAAGTGCTTAGCTTTGGGTTCAATCTTGTAGTGTCCTTTCCCAGTGACAGTAGGGGCAGCAAGGCACATATTGTATTGTTTCCATCGAGGATAAAATATGGGGTTTTCATCATATTGCTTGAGTTAATTCGTCTACATCATGTCATCTTACTTAATGCCTTACTCCGTTCTTTATGAACTTAATACTCTAGATGCAGGCAGGAGTCGGTCGATGTGTGGAGTAATAGTAGTAGACGCAGAATCATTGGCTTAGATATTGTCATAACTTTGCGCTCTTCTATCAATTGCTCGACAGTAATTTGTTCACCCACCGTAATATTTGCTATCTTGAGAGAAGCCACTAGTGAAACTTATGGCCCCGGGTCTCTTTTCCATCATATAAGTTCTATTTTACATCATACTAGTTTCCGATCTATTATTTTGTAATCTTTTACTTTCTGATCTATAAACCAAAAATACCAAAAATATTTACTTTACTGTTTATGTTTCTCTATCAGATCTCACTTTTGCAAGTAACCGTGAAGGGATTGACAACCCCTTTATCGCGTTGGGTGCAAGTTGTTGATTGTTTGTGCAGGTATTCAGTGACTTGTGCGTTATCTCCTACTGGATTGATACCTTGGTTCTCAAACTGAGGGAAATACTTACTCTACTTTTCTGCATCACGCTTTCCTCTTCAAGGGAAAAACCAATGCAATCTCAAGAGGTAGCAATAGCACACAAGGCATTCCGCCGATATCCGGGAATCGCATAATGTCATAGTCGAAGGATTATGTATTTTACATGAGGAAAGCAATAGCAATAAAACTGAACGATCATTATGCTAAGCTAATGGATGGGTCTTGTCCATCACATCATTCTCCTAATGATGTGATCCCATTATCAAATGACAACTCATGTCAATGGTTAGGAAACCTTAACCATCTTTGATCAACGAGCTAGTCAAGTAGAGGCTCACTACGGACACAATGTTTGTTTATCTATTCACACATGTATTTAAGTTTACAATAAATACAATTCTAGCATGAATAATAAACCTTTATCATGAATAAGGAAATATAAAATGACAACTTTATTATTGCCTCTAGGGCATATTTCCTTCACAAACTACTGTTGGGCAATTGATAGAAAAGCGCATAGTTATGACACATTCACGGCAATGATCGTGTATATAGGCATCATGTCCGAGACAAGTAGGCAAACTCCTGCTTGCATCTACTACTATTACTCCACTAGTCGACCGCTATCCAACATGCATCTATGGTATTAAGTTCATGACAAATGGAGTAACGCCTTAAGCAAGATGACATGATGTAGACAAAGTAAACCATATCAATATGAATAAACCCCATCATTTTATCCTTAATGGCAACAATATAAATATGTGTCTTGTACCTTACTAGTCATTGGGATATAGAGCACCGCAAGATTGAACCCATTACAAAGCACCTCTCCCACTGAAGATAAATCAATCTAGTTGGCCAGACCAAATGGATATACCGGAGAGAAATGCAAATCTATAACAATCATGCATAATAAAGTTCAGGAAAGACTCAATTAATTACAATAAATAATATGATCATAAACCCACAATTCACCAGATCCCAACAAACACACAACAAAAGAAGATTACATTGGATAGAACTCCAAGAAGATTGAGGAGCACATGGTATTGAAGATCAAAGAGAGATGAGACGCCATCTAGCTACAAGCTATGGACCCATAGGTCTGTGGTGAACTACTCAGGTATTATCGGTAGATAGCAAGGATGATGTAGAAGCCCTCCATGATCGATCCCCCCTCTGGCAGAGTGTAGGAAAATTCCTCCAGATGGGATCACGGAAGAACAAAAGCTTGCAACGGCGGAAAAAGTTTTTCGGGTGGCTCTCTGTTGGTTTGGGAATATTTGGGAATTTAAAGAGGTGGAATTAGGAGAAGGGGTGCTAGGGGGGAGCCACGAGCTCAGGGGGCACGCCTACCCCCCTAAGGCGCGCCCTGTGATCTCGTAGCTCTCCAGTAGCCCTTACGGCCTCCTCCCGAACCTTCTAGGGTCCCTTCTGGTCCATAAAAAATGACCCTAAAGTTTCATCGTGCTTGGACTTCGTTTGGTACTGATTTTTTGAAAATCCAAAAACAAGCAAAAAATAGGAACTAGCACTGGGCACTTGGTTAATAGGTTAATCCCAACAAATGATATAAAATAGCATATAAAGCATCCATGATTGACAAGATAATAGCATGAAATAATAATAAATTACAGATACGTTGGAGATGTACCAAGGTGTAGAATGAAGATAGTTTTCTCTCGAACAATGCTACAATCAAATACAAGAAATCTCTTGTGTCCCCAATGCACCCAATATAGTTTTCCATTGTATAGGTGCACTAATTCGGTGAAAGGATGGTCATACAGGGTAGTATGGATATTGAAATAGGTTTTTGTAATCTAAAGAAATAAAAACATCAAGGTAGCACTACAAAAAATACTTCCGTGATGATACGTGTTTGTCACAGTAGGTCACATTTTCTGTCATGCATGTACATCCATGATGATTTTATAACAAAATCAAGATAGTCATACCTGTGCTATCGTAGAAGTGTTCCATGACAATACGAAAATTATCATCACGGAAGTGTCCATTTCCATGACGATAAATGACGCGTCATGGAAGTGCTTTCGTCAAGGGTAACCGACACGTGGCAACCACCGTAACGGGTCGCTGTTAAGCTATCGGGTTCCAGTTTGGATCCCATAACCCGTTAACAGCCCGGACCAATGGGGATTTTCCACGTGTAAAATTCTCATTGGCTGTAGTAACCACGTGTCAGCTCCGCGTTGAGACAGATGTCAACCGCGCAATGGATATGAGACGCCTATGATACGTCGACACGTGGCGTAGCCCGACAGCGGCCCATTCAGGTCAAAAGGCCGGCCAGTTTGACTTGGTCAAAGGAAGCGAGCCGGCCCATGGAAAGCATGTTAACGGCCTGTTTGCATATAGCCCATTTACAACCCGCTAACTCACATCCTGTTATGGCCTATCCGAATTAGGCCTAGTAGTGTTATCTGGACCATCCAATATGATTCCATCCCATTGTAACTTTCGGCCCATGTATGGCCCATGACGTCTTTCAGCCCATATGAGGCCCTTTGTAACTCTGGGCCCATCAAAGGCCCGTGGTGAAATTGGCCCATAATGAACAATGTATCGCTTTATACCCATTAACGACCCATTGTTGCACTGGGTTCCAGCCGTGTTACCTTTCGGCCTTCTAAGGGCCCTTTTATTCTTGTGCTCATTTCTAGCATTCGGTTACTTACGGTCCGTTACTGGCCTGTTTCGCTTGTGGGCAAAATTCATCCCGTGGTTACAATCGGCCCGTTTGTGGCCAGTTAACCTGTTGGGCTGTTTTCATAGCGTCATCAAATACGGCCCATTAACGACCTGTTATGCCTGTCGATAGAAGTAAGCCCGTTATACATATCAGCCTATTAAAGGCCCGTTATGGTCGGGCCATAAACAGACGATTTCCACTCTAGCCCATTTACGACCCATACTGCGGACCGTTATTGGTCCACAAATAGTACGACCCATGTTTGGCCAATCGATCATACGGCCCTTAGAAGGTCCATTGATTCTATGACCCGTAGAAGGACCATGGATCCTACGACCCGTAGGAGGCCCATGGTCACTACGGTAGGTAGTTGGACAATGGTTACAACGGTCCTTATGTTGCCCATGGTTATTGTGGCCTAGTTTAAAAATATATTTTATTATGGCCACAAGCAAACCGAGGAAAAAGAACTGCAGTGACTACAACCAAACAAATAAACAAGATAATAAGGAAATAAATAAGCAAGTAACTTACGCTAGGCTATTATGGCTATTACACATATTACATCCACTTGGCATCAAAGTTCGCCACCAGTGCAAATATAGGGAACAAAGCTGCATATTACATACATTGGGCATCTAAATTGGGCACCAGTGCAAATAAACCCGTCAGCAAAACAAGTCCATAACTGAAACAACTTCAGAAGAGCTCAAGAAACAATATCATGGGTATCTACCATGATGGCAATAAGCTTAGCAAGCTTATTAGCTTTCTCCTGTTTGGCGCTAAAATCCTCCAACACTTGTTGTTGCACCAGAAAGTATGAATTTGAATTCTCTAGGGACTTCCTCGTTCCTTTGGCTTCTTGTCGCAGCACAGCTGATCGATGTCTTTCATCTTCTAGTTGAGACTCAAGAAACCGAACTGATTCAGACAGTGAGTTTGAAGAGCTTGTGCTAGCAGTAGTGGCCAGTAACTCGAACACTACATCAAGACATGACTTTGGGGTTGCCTCATGATACGTCTCCAACATATCTATAATTTTTTATTGTTCCATGTTGTTATATTATCATTCTTGGATGTTTTACAATCATTTTATAGTCATTTTATATCATTTTTTGGTACTAACCTATTGACATAGTGCCAATGCCAGTTGCTGTTTTTTGCATGTTTTTTACATCGCAGGAAATCAATACCAAACGGAGTCCAAATGCAGCAAAACTTTTTGTGCATTTTTTTGGACTAGAAGACATCCAGTGGGCCGGAGAAGCACCTGGGGGGTGTTCCGAGGAGAGCACAACCCACCAGGGTGCGGCTGGGGGCCTAGGCCCATGCATGTGGGTTGTGCCCACCTTGGGTGCCCCCCGAACCGCCTCTTTGCTCTATAAACACCCCAATATTCCAGAAACCCTAGGTGAGTCGATGAAAATCAATTCCAGCCATCGCAAGTTCCAGAACAACCAGATCCAATATAGACACCACCACGGAGAGGTGCATCATGTCAATTGGTGCCTCTCCGATGATGTGTGAGTAGTTCTTTGTAGACCTACAGGTCCGTAGTTAGTAGCTAGATGCCTTCCTTCCTCTCTCTTTTTGATTCTCAATACAATGGTCTCTTGGAGGTCCATATGATTTAATTCTTTTTGCGGTGTGTTTGTTGGGATCAGATGAACTTTGAGTTTATGATCAGATCTATCTTTTTAACCATGAAAGTTATTTGAGTCTTCTTTGATCTCTTATATGCATGATTGCTTATAGCCTCGTATTTCTTCTCCGATATTTGGGTTTTGTTTGGCCAACTTGATCTATTTATCTTGCAGTGGGAAGAGGTGCTTTGTGATGGGTTCGATCTTATGGTGCTTGATCGCAGTGACAGAAAGGGAACCGACACGTATGTATCGTTGCTCTTAAGGATAACAAGATGGGGTCTATTTCTACATAAATAGATCTTGTCTACATCATGTCATTCTTATTGCATTATTCTATTTTTCCATGAACTTAATACACTAGATGCATGCTGGATATCGGTCGATGTGTGGATTAATAGTAGTAGATGCAGGCAGGAGTCCGTCTACTAATACTGGACGTGATGCCTATATAATGATAATTGCCTGGATATCGTCATGATTATTTGAAGTTCTATCAATTGCCCAACAGTAATTTGTTCACCCACCGTTTGCTATTTTTCTTGAGAAAAGCCACTAGTGAAACCTACGGTCCTCCGGTCTCTTCTTTATTATATTTGCCTTTGGGATATATTTTTATTTGCTTTTATTTCAGATCTATTAAACAAAAAATACAAAAATACCTTGCTGCACTTTATTTTATTTGGCATCCGATCTATCAATATTTACAACTCTCTCACGTCCGTTTGCCAATTTCTGGCGTCGTTACCCGAAAGAGATTGACAATCCCTTTAATACATCGGTTGTGAGTATTTGTTATTTGTGTGCAGGTGCTGTTCACGTAGTGTTGCTTGGTTCTCCTACTGGTTCAATAACCTTGGTCTCATCACTGAGGGAAATACCTACTGTCGCGGTGCTGCATCATCCCTCCCTCTCTGGGGAAATACCGACATAGTTCCAACAGACATCAAGAGGAGTTTGTGGCGCCGTATCCGGGGAGACATCATCAACATCTACTAGGTTCCTAATCAAATATCTCATCTCCTCGCAATTTATATTATTTTCCATTTGCTTCTCGTTTTCCTCTCCCCAACTTCACAAAAATTAGCCGTTTTACTCGCCCTCTTTTTCATTCTTTGTTTTCTTGTCGGATCTGTTTTTGTGCGCAATCTTGTTTTCTATTCTTGTTGTTATGGATAGTTCTTTCTCTATTGCGTGCACTCCCGAGAACGAGGTTCTCAACTTTAAACAAAGGGGAGTGGAGAATTTAAAAGATGCTTGGTATGTGATTTTCAATGCTCATAATAGATCTATCTATAAGAAATCTACCGTTGTTCTTCTTTGCTACTTTTATGTGGGCATCACCACTTGGTATAGATTCGTACTTGATACGACTACTAGTGGAAATTTCTTGATGTGTCCCTCTTTTGATGCTTTTAATGCTAAGGGGAATTTAGTGGGCTCACCACCGCCTATGGTTATTGGAACAACTTTGACTCTTGAGCATGTTATGGAAAGATTAGGTGCTATTGAAAAGAAAATGCTTACTGAAGAGCATATTGAAAACTTGGATAAAAAGATGCATAACTTTGCCACTAAAATTGGGTCAAAAGCGGGAGAAGTTTTTAAGTTGCTAAAAGAAAAAGGAACCGTAATTCATGAAAGAATTGAAGAAAGCCCGTCTCGGATTGATAAATTGGAAGAAATCTTTAGTAATCTGAGCACAGCTTTTGCTTCCACCAAAACTATTGAAAAAACTTCCGTAAAAATTAGCAAAATTACTCAAGTTACTAAGAACAAGGGTGCAACTTCTAGTGATAATAAATGAGATCTTAAGATGATTAGTATTCACCCGAATTTTGTTGAAGTCGTAAGAGATCCTATTGATAAGTTCCTCAATTTTATGCCTAGAAATTTTGCTATTTTACTTGCTAATTCTTCAAAGAAATCTAATTGTGTGATTAAAGAGTTGGAGAACAAAGATGACAATACGTAGATCCATGCTTTTTGCCTAGCTAGGGCGTAAAACGGTAACGCTCGTTGGGAGGCAACCCAACTTGTATCTTTTTCCTTGTTGGTTTTCTTGCTGTTCTCAATAAATTACCCAATTATTCCTCTGGTTAGAAGTGTTTTTGTGGTTTTAATTACTGTTTGTGCCAAGAAAAGCCTTTAGGATCTTCTTGGGTGATAGTTGTTTGATCTTGCTGAAAAACAGAAAATTTTGCGCTCATGAAAATAATTCTTATTTTTAACAGGAGAGTGATAATACGTCAATTATTTTGGCGGAACATTAATATACAAATTTCACAGGTCATCCTAATTTTTCAGAATTTTCGGAGTTTCAGAAGTATTCGACATATCCAGATTTCTACAGACTGTTCTGTTTTTGACAAATTCTGTTTTCTTTGCATTGTGTGCTTGTTTTGACGATTCTATGGTTTTCTTTGATGAGTTTCTGCCATAGAAAAGTTGGAATACAGTAGATATAATGCAATAATAAAATACGAATTGGTTTTCCATAGTACTTATAGTAGTGATTTGTTTTCTTATACTAACGGATCTCACAAAGGTTTTGTTGAGTTTTGTGTGATTGAAGTTTTCAAGTTTTGGGTGATGTTATGATCGATGAAGGAATAAGGAGTAAGAAGAGCCTAAGCTTGGGGATGCCCACGACATCCCAAGCTATTATCCAAAGAGATGCAAGCAACTAAGCTTGGGGATGCCCAAGTGGCATCCCCTCTTTCTTCTAACGACCATCGGTATTTTACTCGAAACTATACTTTTATTCTTCACATACTATGAGTTTTGCTTGGAGCGTCTTGTATGATATGAGTCTTTGCTTGTTTTGATTTTTGTTTTAAGTATTGAATCCTTGCTGGACACACCTATTTGAGAGAGCCAAAATTATGCCATGGTTTTTTAGAATTGCTCTCTATGCTTCACTTAAATCTTTATGAGCTACGGAATTGCTCTAGTGCTTCACTTACATCTTTTTGAGCACGGTGTGCTTTAGTACTTTTGAAGAAATGATCTCATGCTTCACTTAGATTTATTTGAGATTTAGTAAAAGTTTTAATAAATTCTCTCTTGCTTCACCTAAATTATTTTGAGAGAAAGAAAATTATGCTCATGATCTTCACTTATATTTATTTGAGCTTATCAAAAGAAACACATGAAAATTAGTCACAAAGTGATAGATATCCAAGGAGGATATAATAAAAACTTTCATGAAGATCGTTGGAAAAAATAAACTTGATTACTTCTAATAGTTTTGAGATATGATGATGTGATATGTGAGTAATGTTGATGAGTAATTATGCTTTAGTAAGAATATTGGTGTTAAAGTTTGTGATTCCCTATGCAAGCACGGAAGTCAATAGTTATGCCATGAAATTACATCCTACTTGTGGTGCATTATTCGGTGTTAATTATGCTCAATGCTCGCTTATGATATTTTTTGTTTCTTGGTTGGTCGCTTCTCAATCTTTTGCTAGCCTTCATTTTGCACTAAGTATGATCTCTACTTGTGCATCCAAAATACTTTAAACCAGTTTTGCCATATGAGTCCACTATACCTACCTATATGCGGTATTATTTTGCCGTTCTAAGCAAATTTGTATGTGCCATCTCTAGTTATCAAAATAAATTTCTCTTTTTTGTGCTCGTATCTCTCGCGAGGCAGTGAGGGGTGGCCGGTATTTTCCATGCTAGATGTGATATTCTCACGATGAGTGTTTATTCACTTGTCATAGCACGAGAGTAAGGCAAAGGTATTAGGGATGCCCAGTCCCAAAATGAAAAATGAATTTACTTTATGTTGTCAAATTATAAATTCCTTGGAAAGTGTTGGTATGGAGGGCAACCGTGGATACGGCTAGCCATGGAAAGTGAAAGTATGGTTGAAAAAGGAATACATTTTTATTCCTGTTTGGGAACCGCCTATGATATATCTAGCATAGAAAGTGTTGGGAGCTCTAAGTCGCTTTCGTTGGTGGGAAAAGTATGCCTCTCAAAATGTTTTTATCTCTAAGTTTTTCGTTTTGAGCTCTTACACCTCTACAAATCTCTACTTCCCTTCGCAAAGGGCCTTTCTTTTACTTTATGCAATTTTTATTTTTAATTTGAGTCTCCATCTTCTCTTATAAAGCACCAACTAGGGGGCACTATGATTGTACTTGAGCATTGTGTGTAGCTAATATGCGAGTGTGTTTCATGAATGGACCAATGATTGAGCATAATGGGCTAGGGATAACTTATTTTAGCGTTGATATTTTGAAAGACATGGTTGCTTGTTGGTATGGTTGAGTATTTAAATCTCATGTCAAAACTAGTCTATTGCTTTGAACCATATAAAAGTTCAAATGTCCATGCTAGAAATAAAAGAATATGAGATCACATGTTAGGCAGCATTCCACATCAAAAATTCTGTTTTTATCATTTACCTACTCGAGGACGAGCAGGAATTAAGCTTGGGGATGCTGATTCGTCTCCAACGTATCTATAATTTTTGATTGTTCCATGTTGTTATATTATCATTCTTGGATGTTTAACAATCATTTTATAGTCATTTTATATCATTTTTTGGTACTAACCTATTAACATAGTGGCAAGTGTCAGTTGCTGTTTTTTTGCATGTTTTTTTACATCGCAGGAAATCAATACCAAACGAAGTCCAAACGCAGTGAAACTTTTTGTGGATTTTTTGGACCAAAAGACATCCGGTGGGCCGGAGAAGCACCTGGGGGGGGGGTGCTCCGAGGGGATCACAACCCGCGCCCAGGTGGGTTGTGCCCACCTCGGCTATCCCCCGAACCGCCTCTTTGCTCTATAAATACCCCAATATTCCAGAAATGCTAGGGGAGTCGGCGAAAATCAGTTCCAGCCGCCGCAAGTTCCAGAACCACCAGATCCAATCTAGACACCATCAAGGAGGGGTGCATCATGCCCATTGGTGCCTCTTCGATGATGCGTGAGTAGTCCTTTGTAGACCTACGGGTCCGTAGTTAGTAGCTAGATGGCTTCCTTTCTCTTTTTGATTCTCAATACAATGGTCTCATGGAAATCCATATGATGTAACTCTTTTTGCGATGTGTTTGTTGGGATCCGATGAACTTTGAGTTTATGATCAGATCTATCTTTTTATCCATGAAAGTTATTTGAGTCTTCTTTGATCTCTTATATGCATGATTGCTTATAGCCTTGTATTTCTTCTCCGATATTTGGGTTTTGTTTGGCCAACTTGATCTATTTATCTTGCAATGGGAAGAGGTGCTTTGTGATGGATTTGATCTTATGGTGCTTGATCCCAGTGACAGAAAGGGAACCGACACGTATGTATCATTGCTATTAAGGATAACAAGATGGGGTCCATTTCTACATAAATAGATCTTGTCTACATCATGTCACTATTCTTATTGCATTACTCCATGTTTCCATGAACTTAATACACTAGATGCATGCTGGATAGCGGTCGATGTGTGGAGTAATATTTAGTAGATGTAGGCAGGAGTCGGTCTTCCAATCTTGGACATGATGCCTATATAATGATCATTGCCTGGATATCGTCATGATTATTTGAAGTTCTATCAATTGCGCAACATTAATTTGTTCACCCACCGTTTGCTATTTTTCTCGAGAGAAGCAACTAGTGAAACCTATGACCCCTAGGTCTCTTCTTTATTATATTTGCCTTTGCGATCTATTTTTATTTTCTTTTATTTTCAGATCTATTAAACCAAAAATATAAAAGTACCTTGCTGCACTTCATTTTATTTCGTGTTCGACCTATCAATATTTACAACTCTCTCGCGTCCATTTGCCAATATCTGGCGTCGTTACCCGAAAGGGATTGACAACCCCTTTAATACGCCGGGTTGCGAGTATTTGTTATTTTGTGCAGGTGTTGTTCACATAGTGTTGCTTGGTTCTCCTACTGGTTCGATAACCTTGGTCTCATCACTAAGGGAAATACCTACCGTCGCTGTGCTGCATCATCCCTCCCTCTTTGGGAAATACCGGTGTAGTTCTAGCAGACATCACCTCACTGTCTTCAAGATAATTTTCCTTAGCTGTTTTATCAGCTTTGTTGGAGACCAACAAGGATGTCTCACTATCCTAAACCTTATCTTCATTACTTCCTTTACAATTGCTTAATACGGTACTCTTCCCCAATTTTTTATCAGCATTCTAAAATAAGTAACAAGCAGACACATAACAGGTTTAGCTTGTAGTATATGAAACTCATTTCGGTGAACCAGTTCAGTAGTAAGGTGGACATGATTAAACTACCAAGTCTTCTATTGGAAGTAGTACATTATAAAAGCATCAAACAAACATATATCTATGTGCTATGGTCACTTCATTGTCTTGCCAAATCAACATGGTTCAAGTCATATCAGTACAAGACAAAGCAGCATTGAAAGAATACAAGTGTGGGAAACTACACGGCACAACAAGATTTCAGATGGGTACCATGGGTATACATGTACAACAACACTATTGGCTCTGTTGTGATGCTAGTAATGTTCATGATATGAGAAGTCAACTATATACACAATTGAAATTGAAATCAATAGAGCAATTTAGAAGAGCAAAGTAGTTAAAGAAACATGTTTAAACATAGCTGTTGCGCCATTGGAGTTTCAATTGGATCCTTCAATTTAAAAATAAGTTTGTATGAGTAAATACAGTGATACAAGAGCAAAGTAGTATGCACCATAGCAATGGAATCTTAAATGAGAACACTTGGTCTTCAGGTTTAAGCATGTGTTCTACACGAACAGGGTACAGTAAGACACACGCATATAAAACTTCAAAATAAAAAATGATTTCATAGACCTTACCACATTCTTGCCTCGGGACTAGTATAGAATAAGGTGTTCCCAATCATCGTCCCGTAAATGTGTCTTAGGAGAAAGTAAGGGAATTTAATGAGTTTACTTGCCAGTGAAGTACGTTTTCTTCAGGTAATTCCGATACTGTCACAAAGCATTCTTGAAGATAGCAGAGGTATTAGCATAGCTTACCTCATCCCGAGTTTCCAAATCGGTCCTTCTCTATAGAGAAAAATGGGAACATTAGCAGTATTATAACCAGCATGGAGGTAGAATGTATGGGACAAAGCAATGTAATTGCCATGAATAACATACATTACTTACACATAACTCATGGATGTAAACCTGCAACTGGCTTGTTCCTACATCTTCAGTACAATATTTCCATGATGGGAAGATACACACATAGGATTTAACAACACCAAATGCGATAGATACTAAACTACGAATGGCTGGTTGTGCTTTGTCCACAGGAATATGTGTACTAATTGGTGGAGTTGGGGATTGCCAACCTTCTGTCGGTCAATATGCAGGTAAGAGATGGGTTCTAACAACCAAACATAAATGTTAACCCAGTAGCCCCCAAGCCTTGACTCGGGCAGGATGGCCGAGTTAAGGGTCTGTGAATATAGTTTTTTATTGGTGTCGGCATGCTTCAAAGGACCAACACAAGAAACTATCCGAAGACCTGGTCTTGAACCGAACACAATTGGCTGATGCGAGAGCCGAATTAGAGGTGGTGAAGAAGTTAACCAGTCAGGCCCATGGTGAGGGAAGGCTTTAAACATGCATTAATTACACCAATGTGCCATGTTTAACACCGACCTTATTTCTAGCAGTCGAATCCATAGGTCAACTGCAAAAGGGCCTGGATGCCGCCAAAGCGTCCTAGCGGTATGCCGAGTCGTAGTATGAAGCTGGTATTCGGGTTCTGAAATGAAGCCATGAAGAGAACAACAAGCTGAAGGTGGAAAACCAACAACAGGCCAAAGAACTAGAGAGTATGAAGACTCAATTAAAATAGGCATTGGAAGAGAACCAGAAACTGAAAAGCGGCCTGTTCAATAAGTAATTCATAAGCTTTGGTATGTATACAGTCGTGATGTCTGAGTGTAACAGACATGCCCTTCTCTTTGATAGGTCTCTTGATGGGTCGGCCCGGAGATGATTCCCAGTCCTTTGGCAGTAATCTCGTAAAGCAATGAAGAACATGGTCAAGACATTATGGCCGACCGAGGTGGCACCAGACGATATGGGCGAACTGGTTGATTGTTTCAAAGCAGCTCAGCGACGCTTTGAGTTATGGAGGATATCAGCCTGTCGGGAGGGGGAGCGAGAAGCATGGGCTATGGTGAAGACCCGATTCACCAAACTTGAGCCGGAGTGGATGGCACGTGTGGGACTGGCAGGACCAGATGGGCGAGAAATTCCACTTCATTTGCTATACGACCAAGTGAGGCTTGCGGCTTGAAGACTGTGTCCTTGATATCCTAATAGACAATGTGGACAAAGAGTGAGGTGTTTGATTCTATGTAGGTACGTACTTTACATCAAACTTTCTCGATTTGTACAGTAAAATGTTGTCTTAACCGGTCATCGACTTCAGTCTCCATGACCATCGGCCGAGGAGTGCTCCTTACTATGTGACCTGAGGTAACAGGAAACCACTAACTAGGCAATCCGGTCATTTGGTACGAATAGACAAAAATCTCGTGCAGAGAGTTATGTTACATTACTTTTTAATGTAACAAACAGCCTCCAAAGAAAATAGTTCCTTTAGAGGTTCCTTTCTTCAGGTTCGTCTTGTAAAAGAGAAATGTACTGTCCGGATTCCTAGAGTATGTGGATAATGGTCAATGCGGGAACCGAATGCCCTACAACATGGTGGCGAAGACCTAACCTAAGGTCATCTCCCTTATCGCTGACCCATTATGTTTTTAAGAACGCTAGCTTTCGGCTCACCCGTCTGAGGTACGTACTTAGCTGACCTGGTTGTAGCAATCGCAAATGTGCTCCCTTTACTCCCCAGCCGAGCAATCGGGAACGTAGGGCGTAAACACAGGAGCCATGCAACCTAACTAGGCAAAAACTTAAGTCAAATCGGTGCATATGATGGCGTAAGACTATTCAGGAAAATGCAAGAATAATTATATGCAAAAAAAGTTATATTGATTGGCTGCTTGAAAGGAGCCCCCAGGTAAGCCTGGGCATTACATTTTAAAATGTATAGCAAAAGGGGCCTAAACACAGTTTGGTTTATTCGAACAAAGCCTGGGAGGTGCTGCCTCCACAGAAGTAAAGGAAAAGGAAAAAGTACAATAAAGAAAAAGGCTAGTGGGACTGATGTAGCCATACTAGCCGTAGAAGCGGCGAAGCCGAGCCGCATTTCAGGGGTTTGGTTCAAGGCGATCGTTGGCTGGATTGTGAATATGATATGCCCCTTCCGCTAGTACTTCAGCAATTATGAAAGGGCCTTCCCATTTTAGCAAGAGCTTGTTCTTTTGCTTCATAGGGAGACTAAGGATGAGGTTACCGATGTTGTATGCCTTCGCCTGAACCTCCCTACTCTTGTAGTACCGGGCATGCCGCTAGTAGAATGTAGAGCAAGCCCAAGCAACATCGCTCTCTTCTTTTAAGGCGTCAAGGTCGTCCTGCCGATCCAATTCGGCTTCCTTTTCCTCATACAAGCGAATTTTGGGAGCGTCATGAATGATATCACATGGGAAAACTGCCTCTACGCCATACACCATGAAGAAACGTGTATATCACATTGATCTGTTAGGGGTAATATGCAGTCCCCATAATATGGAGCCGAGCTCCTCCACCCACTGAAAATCAGATTGCTTCAGGGAACAGACTAGGCGAGGCTTAATGCCACTCATGATTAGTCCGTTGGCCCATTCGACTTGTCCATTGGTGTAACATCCCAAATTTTCGATTTGGAATGTTATACATTAGATCATCACTGCATATCATATTTTATTGCATTCTTGGTTGATCCTAGAAATTCTACGCAACTCAAGGACCCACGGAGAGAGTCGGGGATTTCGTTATTTTCATATTTGAGTTTTCTCAAATTTTGAAAAGAGGATCATTTGGTTTTAATTTTTTTTCATCGGATATTTCTTATATGAAATTAAAAGAGAGGGGATAAAATGAATTCTCCAAAATAAAGAAATATTGAAGGGAAAATATTAAAATCAAATAAGTATTTTATTCGGAGTTTTATCACTATTTTATTTGAATTAGGAAAAAAATGCGTTTTTCAAAATTGCATTAGAGGCCCATATAAATGTTCACTTTGTCTGCTATATTTTTAGAGGACGGAAAAAATTTCTTCTCAAGATTTTTGGAGTCCGTTTAGTATTTCTTTCAATCGTTTTTCTGCGCGTCGGAATATTTAAAAAAAATCAAACCGACTTATGGGCCGTGGGCGACCCGGACTCCCCGCCGCCTCGGGCCTTATAAGCCGCCCCCCTTGCCCGCAGCCCACCCCGCTAGCCCAACCCGCCGCCGCCGCTGCCGCTTGCGACCGCCGCCGTAGGCGCTGTTTTTTTAAACCGTTTGGTTTTATTTCAAAAACATAGAGTCGTTTTTTTATTAGATCGGTTCGTTTTTTCCGATTTAGTTAAATAGCGGAAGTTCATCCGTACGTTCGTTTTAACGAACGGTGTTCACCCGTTAGCCGCAGACAGTGAACGTTCGTTCGTTAGCCTGTTCGTCAGTTTTTCTTTTTCCAGGGTTTTTCCGCGATTATTTTCGATCTTGATTTTTGCCCTGATTTTCGTTTTAGTTTATCTTTTCGCTCGTTTATCAGAATCAGGAAATTCAAGCGCCTAGACCTTCGTCTCGAAGCCCTCTTTTCGTTTAACCAACTTGAACAAGATTTTGGTACTGTAAAATTTGACTTTAGTACATATTAGTAAATGGATCTTGTTTCTTTCGCTGTTTGAGTTTCGTTGCTTCGTTTGATTTGATTCTTTTTGCAAACTTGAGTTCTTAAGTTGAACTTTCTGGTTAGATTTCTTATTTGAGTTTTACCCATGCTTCCAGTGGAGTGCTTATTGTATGTATCTGTTTTGTTTGCGATAGAGTACCCGGAGTGCAAAGCGTGCTACTACGAGTCTCTAGGTTTCACGGATCATCAGCAAGGCAAGTAACACTCTGATCATACCTCTTTACTACCCACTTTTATTGCATTAGATCAACCCTCAAACATTGCATGGTTAGGATCTGATTAACATGTGGGTTTTGGGAAGTAGATGATGAGGTAGAACCTATTGCCCTGTTTATTATCAAACCTTTGGGAGTTACTTCTACGTTATGCTTATATTGCTATGCTATGATCGTAGACGTGGATTGGGTGAGTGTATCCATGAAAGATGTGAGTATTGCTAATTAATGGTTAAGTTAAGGTGGCTACTTTAATATACATCTGGGTGGATTGCTTGAGGCACCCTGGAGTACCCAGTGGTTGTCAGGGCACCTGGAGAATCCAGTGTTGTCCAAGGATATCCCGGAGTACCCGTGTGATCATCCTACGGTCTGCCACCCAGGCTCAAAGGGATCATAAGATTATTCATGCTAGAAACTTCCGTGTGCAGCCACAAGCTATTATGGGCTCTAGCATTGTTGAGTATGTTGCATGACCTCTTTCAGTGGTGGGTTAGCAGATGTTGGGGAAAGTAGGTGTAACTATCCACCCAGAGTAAAGAGGTATTGTTTCAGAAAGACTGTGTTTAAAATATCCGACCATGGATGTATTCAAGTCTTGTGGGTAAAAGTGTGCAAACCTCTGTAGAGTGTACAAACTAATCATGATGAGCCGTGTCCCCGATTATGGACATCTTGAGAACTGGTTCTTGGATTATCATGTTGATCTCATCACTCTAAATATAATTTGATTGGGTTTAATGATGACGTTTAATTGGGATTGAGTTGGAGGAACCTTCTCAATGTTTAACAACCACCATGATAGTTAAATAAAATTTATTCCTTTGTTGTAGGAAAAAATTGGTTTTATGCAAAACTGTAACCATAGAGCTTTCCACCAGCCATATATGCATGTAGTGATAGCATTTATTCTGTTCATTACTCTATGTGTTACATTGCCAGCATATTCCATGTGCTGACCCGTTTCGGGCTGCAACGTTCATGTTGCAGACTTTTCAGACGACGAGTAAGGTGCCATAGGTCGTTGTCTTTCACTCAGCTATGCCGTTGGAGCTGATGGACTCACTTTATCTTCCAAGCCTTCAGGTGTTATCGATTTTAGATGGCCTTAAGCCATATTATTGTAATAAGCTCTCTTTTGAGACATTCGATGTAATAAGTGTGTGATTGCTACTATATTATAAATCCTTGAGTACTGTGTGTGTCAGCATTACCGATCCAGGGATGACACTAATGCACAAAGATCAGACTGTTTGAGGTCTGGTCGCTACAAGACGGTATGAGAGCACACACTGACTGTAGGACACGACCACTAAGCTAAAACCCTAGATCAGTACTCTCTTCTCATTTCTGACTCCTCTCCCTTTTCTACTCTATAGGATGGCAGATGCAAGGAACAAGTTTACACAACTGGATGAATATACACCTTTTGGACGACACTTGAAGGAAGTTACTAGATACCTGAACATCGGAATACCATGTTTCACTGGGACCTACATCGCCACTTTACCAGAAGAGGAGCATTGGATGATTCGAGTTCAAGTTCCAGGAAGGACATTCATGCCAGTCACTGAGCCCATAGAGTTTTCCTTTGAGGCACCAACCTGGAGTGTAGGAAAGAGCATGGGAGCCCACATCACTATGGGACGCAATGGAGAATTTTACCACAAGGATCTCAAGGATACTATCTATCAGATTTGTGGGAGCCGAGATGAGCAATGGGATATGATCAACACCAGGAGGGATAGGTCCATTTCAGCTTTTATCCAGAAGTTAAACCAGCACATTCGTCGCCAGGAGAACCAGATGTGCGCGGGCATGATAGATCTGAGAAGGCAATGACCAGGATCATGGAGCTAGATGAAGAACTCAAGTCTACATGCGATGGATATGAGGAGGAAATAACGATGCTCGTGGAGAAGAATGACGATATGACGAGGAAGCTAGGAGTATTCATGGGAGACCCTGCGCCAGGAGGAGAAGACGACGATTCCACTTGTCCGAAGAACTACATCATCATCAACGACACCGACTCAGACCCTGATGATAGCGATGATGACTATGTTGATGAAGCTAGATCAGATATTATGGAGTTTTCCATGGATTAAAACTTCTAGTCGACCACCATATCAGTAGTAGTGTTCTCCATGTATATAGTATAGTCCAAGCACTTTTGTAACGATAGTTAGACCGATTGTATGCCCTTGTTTGAATTGATTGAAGTGATATAATTGTGTTTGTCTCATGTGCATATGGGTCGTGTTTTCCCTCTAGACCTCATTCTATTCTGTTTTCTCGCCTTTTCTAAACCCATTAGATGCCTCTCAGACGTGACAATGTATTTGCTTTCCCGCTGGAGCTCACTCACTTGGTCCAACAGGAGAATACCCTGATGCAGCTACTAGTCCAGAATCAGAACCAGGGGAACAACAACAACAACCCACCAGCACCACCATTTGTTGATCACTTAGCCTGTTTCCTAAGTCTAAATTTGCCGGTGTTCTCTAGTAGCACCGAGCCGATTGTTGCACATGATTGGCTCTGCAAGATTGGAAGGGAGTTGACCACTGCAGGATGCACAGATGCGGAGAGAGTGCAATTTGCCTCACATCAGCTTGATAGACCCGCAACATCATGGTGGGAGAATTTCACAGCCACTTACCCCATCGTCACTATCACATGGGACCAGTTTCAGCAGGATTTTTGCACTGCCCATGTTTCAGCAGGAGCTATGGACATGAAGAAGCGCGAGTTTCGCAACTTGCGCCAAGGAGGACGCACAGTGGGCCAATATGTGGATGATTTTAGTAAGTTAGCACGTTATGCCCCGGACGACGTTGCTACAGATGTAGCTAAGCAGGAGAAGTTTCTGGAAGGACTAAATGATGAGCTGAGCATGTAGTTGATGGTGGCAACATTCGACAACTATCAGGAGTTGGTAGATAGGGCTCTCATGATTGAAGGGAAGCAGCAGCAGATTGACAACCGCAAGAGGAAGTATGGACAAGGGAAGTACAATTCAGGAGCTCAGCAGAGGCCCCATTTTACCCCGAACTCGGGAGGACACATTCACCATAACCATGGAGGCCACAATTCTAATGGAGGAAGTTCGCATAACCATAGTGGCCCCAAGAATGGGAATGGGAGTGGACGAAGCAACGGCCAGAACCGTTCCAACCTAGCAACACCCACCAAGAATGATCTAAGTCACATTACTTGTTTCAAGTGCGGGAACAATGGACATTACGCCACGGAGTGTTCTAAAGCTAAGAATGGAAATGGCAATGGAAGCTCTGGGAAGAAGCCCAACCCTTTCAACAGGGGACAAGTGAACCATGTTAACGTGGAGGAGGTTGAAGCGCAACTAGATGCAGTAATAGGTAAGTTTTTGGTTATGTCATTTACTGCAATCGTTCTTTTTCAAACTGGTGCATCGCATTCATACATATCAAGGGGATTTGTGGATAAGTATAAGTTACCCACCAAAGTTCTTGGAACACCGATGTTAGTAAGTTCGCCAGGAGCAGAACATATGGCAAGCCAAGGATGTTTTCAGATGCCATTGACCATAGGTAGGTATGTTTTCCCCTCAGACCTGATAATTCTGGAGTCGCAAGGTTTGGATGTGATTTTGGGTATGGATTGGCTATTGATGTATGGAGGGAACATTGATTGCGCCAGTAAGTCGATTATGCTCACCACCCCAGAAGGAAGGAGGATTAAGTATGTATCCCATCATGTGCCGAAGAGGACTCAAGTGAATTTCTTATCAGGAGTTGTACAGGAGGAAGTACCAGTGGTGAAGGATTTCCCTGATGTATTTCTAGAAGAGTTGCCAGGCATGCCACCGAATAGAGACATTGAGTTTTTGATTGAGATTTTGCCAGGCACAGGGCCAATATCTAAGAGGCCGTACATGATGCCCACAAAGGATTTGGAGGAAATTAAGAAGCAGATTAAGGAGTTACTGGATAAAGGCTATATTCTCCCAAGTTCGTCACCTTGGGGATCACCAGTGCTTCTAGTGGAGAAGAAGGATGGATCGTTGAGTATGGTTGTTGATTATCGTGGATTGAATGAAGTAACGGTCAAGAACAAGTACCCGCTGCCGATGATCAATGATTTGTTTGACCAGTTGCAAGGAGCTATAGTATTTTCCAAGATTGATCTACGATCAGGATACCATCAGCTGAAGATTTGAGAGCAGGATATACCTAAGACAACCTTTACCACAAGGTATGGGCTATATGAGTATACCGTTATGTCATTTGGTCTGACTAACACACCTGCATATTTCATGAACGTGATGAACAAGGTGTTTATGGAGTTCTTGGATAAGTTCGTCGTGGTGTTCATCGATGATATTTTGGTCTACTCGAAGAATGAAGAGGAGCATAAGGAGCATTTGCGTTTGGTACTTGGGAAGCTCAGAGAACATCAGTTATATGCCAAGTTCAGCAAGTGTGAGTTTTGGTCGAAGGAAGTTGGATTCCTCGAACATGTTATATCCAGAGAAGGAATAGCAGTAGACCCCACCAAGGTTATCACTGTGACAAATTGGGAAGCACCTACGTCAGTTGGAGAGATCCGGAGTTTTCTTGGACTCGCAGTATACTACAGGAGGTTCATTGAGAATTTCTCTAAGATTGCAAAGCCCATGACGGAGTTGTTGAAGAAGGACACCAAGTTCAAATGGATTGAGGAATGTGAGGCCAGTTTTCAGGAGTTGAAGAAACGCTTGGTTACAACCCCAATGTTGATTCTTCCAGATCAACGCAAGGATTATCAAGTGTATTGCGACGCTTCTCGTCGAGAACTTGGAGCGGTGCTTATGCAGGAGGGAAGAGTTGTTTCATATGCCTCACGACAGCGTAAACCCCATGAGTTTAACTATGCTACACACGATTTGGAGTTAGCAGCCGTAGTGCATGCATTGAAGACATGGAGACATTTTCTCATCGGAAACCATTATGAGGTGTACACAGATCACAAGAGTTTTAAGTATATCTTCACGTAGAAGGAGTTAAATCTCAGACAGAGGAGATGGTTGGAGCTCATCAAGGATTATGATATGAGGTTGCACTATCATCCCGGAAAGGCTAACGTAGTAGCTGATGCGTTGAGCCGCAAGAGTCATGTCAATACACTCATGACCGGAGAATTACCCAAGGAGTTAGCAGAGGATCTTCATGAGCTATGTCTGGAAATAGTTCCGAGAGGCTATGTAGCAGCATTGGAAATTCAGTCTACTTCGATGGATAAGATCAGAGAAGCTCAAAAGACAGACAAGGAGATTGCCAAGATAAAGGAAAGGATGAGCAAAGGAAAGGCTAAAGGATTTCGTGAGGATGAGAACGATACCCTATGGTTTGAGGATCGCGTATATGTGCCTAATGACCCAGAGATCAGGAAGTTGATTCTGCAGGAGGCCCGTGATTCGTCGTATTCGATTCACCCAGGAAATACCAAGATGTATCTGGATATGAAGGACAATTTCTGGTGGACTGGAATGAAGAAGGATATTGTTGAGTATGTAGCAGTTTGTGATGTATGTCAGAGAGTGAAGGCAAAGAATCAGAAGCCAGTAGGATTGCTACAGCCATTGACGATACCCGAATGGAAGTGGGATAAGCTAGGCATGGATTTTATCACGGAATTGCCCAGGATTCGTTCAGAGTATGACTCGATATGGGTTGTAGTCGATCAGTTGACGAAAGTAGCTCATTTTATCCCAGTGAAGACCACTTACACCAGTGCTAAGTTGGCAAAGATATACATGACCAGGATCGTATGTCTGCATGGAGTTCCGAGGACCATTATATCAGACAGAGGAACCCAGTTTACCTCAAAGTTCTGGAATCAGTTGCATGAGACTTTGGGTACCAGGCTAGAATTCAGTACATCCTTTCATCCACAAATAGATGGACAGACCGAGAGAGTCAATCAGATTCTGGAGGACATGTTGAGATCTTGTGCGCTAGATTATGGATCTAGTTGAGATGACAACTTGCCATATGCAGAGTTCTCTTACAATAACAGCTATCATGCCAGTTTGAAGATGGCCCCTTTCGAAGCTTTGTACGGAAGGAGGTGTAGGACACTGTTGTTATGGGATGAAGTTGGAGACCATCAGTTGTTTGGACCAGATTTGATTAAAGAGTCTGAAGAGAAGGTTAAGCTGATTCGCGATAGACTCAAGATAGCACAGTCCAGGCAGAAGAGCTATGCAGATTCTAAACGCAAGGAGACGGTTTACGGAGCTGGGGACAGAGTTTATCTTCGTGTGTCCCCACTTCGAGGAGTTAAACGTTTTGGAGTTAAGGGAAAGTTAGCACCACATTTTATGGGACCATACAAAGTTTTGGAGCGTATGGGAGAAGTTGCTTACAAGCTAGAATTGCCAGAAGGATTGTCAGGAGTTCATGATGTGTTTCACGTTTCCCAGTTGAAGAAGTTCCATGCAGAGATGGCCGATATTCCTCTGAGAGATACAGTGCCACTGGAAGCGATTCAGTTGGATAGCGATTTGACCTACGACGAGAAACCAGTGAAGATTCTCGAGTTTGCTAGCCGAGTCACATGCAGCAAGGTTACCAAGTTCTGCAAAGTTCCACCATACCGAGGATGAAGCCACCTGGGAACAAGAGGAAGACCTACGAAAGGACCACCCGCATCTATTTTCTAGCCAACCCGAATCTCGAGGGCGAGATTCATCTTAAGGGGGATAGGTTTGTAACATCCCAAATTTTTGATTTGGATTGTTATACATTAGATCATCACTGCATATCATATTTTATTGCATTCTTGGTAGATCCTAGAAATTCTACGCAACTCAAGGACCCACAGAGAGAGTTGGGGATTTCGTTATTTTCATATTTGAGTTTTCTCAAATTTTGAAAAGAGGATCATTTGGTTTTAATTATTTTTCTCTTCGGATATTTCTTATATGAAATTAAAAGAGAGGGATAAAATGACTTCTCCAAAATAAAGAAATATTGAAGGGAAAATATTAAAATCAAATAAGTATTTTATTCAGAGTTTTATCGCTATTTTATTTAAATTAGGAAAAAAATGCGTTTTTCAAAATTGCATTAGAGGCCCAAATAAATGTTCACTTTGTCCGCTATATTTTTAGAGGATGGGGAAAATTTATTTCAGGATTTTTGGAGTTCGTTTAGTATTTTTTTAATCGTTTTTCTGCGCGTCTGAATATTTTCTAAAAAAAATCAAACCGACTTACGGCCGTGGGCGACCCGGACTCCCCGCTGCCCTGGGCCTTATAAGTCGCCCCCCTTGCCCCGCAGCCCACCCCGCCAGCCCAACCCGCCGCCGCCGCCGAAACCCTAGCCGCCGCCAGCCGCCGCCGCCATCGCTGCCGCTTGCTGCCACCGCCGCCACCCTGTGCCGCCGCCAATGCCTGTCGCCCCGCCAGAGCCGCCGCCGCCGCCAGACCTCACCGGAGGCACCACCGCCGCCGCCGCCGTCCCGAGGTAGCCGCCGGTTTTTTCTGAAAACCGTTCGGTTTTATTTTGAAAACCTAGATTCGTTTTTTTATTAGATTGGTTCGGTTTTTCCGGTTTAGTTAAATAGCGGACGTTCGTTCGTACATTCGTTTTAATGAACGGTGTTCACCCGTTAGCCGCAGACAGCGAACGTTCGTTCGTTAGCTGCTACCTCTTGAGCACTGCGTTGGATTTCCCCGAAGAGGAGAGGATGATGCAACAAAGTAGCGTAAATATTTCCCTCAGTTTTTGAGAATCAAGGTATCAATCTAGTAGGAGACCACACACAAGTCCCTCGTACCTACACGAAACGATAGCAACTCGCAACCAACGCTTAGGGGTTGTCAATCCCTTCACGGTCACTTATGAGAGTGAGATCTGATAGAGATAATATTTTGGTATTTTTGATAGATAGATGCAAAGTAAAAAGTAAAAGGCAAAGTAAAAACAAATCAAGTAAATAAAGTGGTAGAGATTGATATGATGAGAATAGACCCGGGGGCCATAGGTTTCACTAGTGGCTTCTCTCAAGAGCATAGAGATTCTATGGTGGGTGAACAAATTACTGTTGAGCAATTGACAAAATTGAGCATAGTTATGAGTATATCTAGGCAATGATCATGTATATAGGCATCACGTCCAAAACAAGTAGATCGAAACGATTCTGCATCTACTACTATTACTCTACTCATCGACCGCTATCGAGCATGCATCTAGAGTATTAAGTCAAAACAGAGTAACGCCTTAAGAAAGATGACATGATGTAGAGGGATAAATTCATGCAATATGATAAAAACCCCATCTTGTTATCCTCGATGGCAACTTTCTGTCACTGGGTAAGGACACCGCAAGATTGAACCCAAAGCTAAGCACTTCTCCCATTGCAAGAACTACCAATCTAGTTGGCCAAACCAAAAAGGATAATTCGAAGAGACTTGCAAAGATAACTCAATCATACATAAAAGAATTCAGAGAAGAATCAAATATTTTCCATAGATAATACTGGATCTAAACCCATAATTCATCGGTCTCAACAAACACACCGCAAAAAGAAGATTACATCGAATAGATCTCCAAGAGAGAGGGGGAGAACATTGTATCGAGATGCAAAAAGAGAGAAGAAGCCATCTAGGTACTAGCTATGGACCCGAAGGTCTGAAGTAAACTACTCACACTTCATCGGAGGGGCTATGGTGATGATGTAGAAGCCCTCCGTGGTGGATGCCCCCTCCGGCGGAGCTCCGGAACAGGCCCCAAGATGGGATCTCATGGATACAGAAGGTTGCGGCGGTGGAATTAGGTTTTTGGCTCCTGTTCTGATCATTCGGGGAAATGTAGGTATATATAGGAGGAAGGAGTACGTCGGTGGAGCGTCAGGGGGCCCACGAGGTAGGGGGCGCGCCCAGGGGGTGGCGCCCTCCACCCTCGTGACCTCCTCGGGCACTGCTTAGAGTAGGGTCCAAGTCTCCTGGATCACGTTCGGTTGGAAAATCACGACCCCGAAGGTTTCATTCCGTTTGGACTCCGTTTGATATTCCATTTCTTTGAAACACTGAAATAGGCAAAAAACAGCAATTCTGGGCTGGGCCTCCGGTTAATAGGTTAATCCCAAAAATAATATAAAAGTGGAAAATAAAGCCCAATATAGTCCAAAACAGTAGATAAAGTAGCATGGAACAATCAAAAGTTATAGATACGTTGGAGACGTATCATTAGCCTGTTCGTCAATTTTTCTTTTTCCGTGGTTTTTCCGCAATTATTTTCGATCGAGATTTCTGCCCTGATCTTCGTTTTAGTTTATCTTTTCGCTCGTTTATCGGAATCAGGCGATTCAAGCGCCTAGATCTTCGTATCGAAGCCCTCTTTTTGTTTAACCAACTTGAACAAGATTTTGGTACTGTAAAATTTGACTTTAGTACAGATAGTAAACGAATCTTGTTTATTTCTCAGTTTGAGTTTTGTTGCTTCGTTTGATTTGATTCTTTTTGCAAACCAGAGTTCTTAAGTTGAACTTTCTGGTTAGATTTCTTATTTGAGTTTTACCTGTGCTTCTAGTGGAGTGCTTATTGTATGTATCTGTTTTGTTTGCGATAGAGTACCCAGAGTGTGAAGCATGCTACTACGAGTCTCTAGGTTTCACGGACCATCAGCAAGGCAAGTAACACTTTGACCATACCTCTTTACTACCCAGTTTTATTGCATTCGATCAACTCTCAAACATTGCATGGTTACGATCTGATTAACATGTGGGTTTTGGGAAGTAGATGATGAGGTAGAACCTATTGCCATATTTATTATCAAACCTTTGGGAGTTACTTCTACGTTATGCTTATATTGCTATGCTATGCTCGTAGACGTGGATTGGGTGAGTGTATCCATGACAGATGTGAGTATTGCTAATTAATGGTTAACTTAAGGTGGATACTTTAATATACATCTGGGTGGATAGCTTGAGGCACCCTGGAGTACCCAGTGGTTGTCAGGGCACCCGGAGAATCCAGTGTTGTCCAAGGATATCCCGGAGTACCCGTGTGATCATCCTATGATACGCCACCCAGGCTCAAAGGGATCATAAGATTATTCATGCTAGAAACTTCCGTGTGCAGCCACAAGCTATTATGGGCTCTAGCATAGTTGAGTATGTTGCATGACCTCTTTCAGTGGTGGGCTAGCAGATGTAGGGGAAAGTAGGTGTAACTGTCCACCCAGAGTAGAGTTACTGTTTCAGAAAGACTGTGTTTTGAATCTCCGACCATGGATGTACTCGAGTCTTGTGGGGAAAAGTGCGCAAACCTCTGCAGAGTGTACAAACTAATCATGATTAGCCGTGTCCCCTATTATGGACATCTTGAGTATCTGGTTCTTTGATTATCTTGTTGATCTCATCGCTCTAAATATAATTTGATTGGGTTTAATGATGATGTTTAATTGGGATTGAGTTGGAGGAACGTTCTCAATGTTTAACAACCACCATGATAGTTAAATAAAATTTATTCCTTTGTTGTAGGGAAAAATTAGCTTTATGCAAAACTGTAACCATAGAGCTTTCCACCAGCCATATATGCATGTAGTGATAGCATTTATTCTGTTCATTACTCTATGTGTTACATTGCCAACATATTCCATGTGCTGACCCGTTTCGGGCTGCAACGTTCATTTTGCAGACTTTTCAGATGACGAGTAAGGTGCCATAGGTCCTTGTCTTTCACTCAGCTATGTCATTGGAGTTGATGGACTCACTTTATCTTCCAAGCCTTCCGCTGTTATCGATTTTAGATGGCCTTAAGCCATATTATTGTAATAAGCTCTCTTTTGAGACATTCGGTGTAATAAGTGTGTGATTGCTACTCTGTTATAAATCCTCGAGTATTGTGCATGTCAGCATTACCGATCCAGGGTTGACACTGATGCACAGAGATTAGACTGTTTGAGGTCTGGTCGCTACAATTGGTCTTAGGGTGATACACCGAAGCGTAGTCGAGCTTGATGCCCATGTTAGCGCACTAGTCTTTAACTTCCTGGGCAATGAAATAGGATCGGTTATCCATGATTATACTATGGGGGACACCATAATAGTGCACCATACCGGATACGAAGTCGATGACTGGTCCGGACCTTACTGAAGTTACCGGTTTTTCTTTGATACATTTAGTGAACTTGTCGACCATGACCATTAGGTATTTATTTTTCTTGGTCCCCCCTTTAAGTGGTCCGACCATATCCAGCCCCCAACCTATGAAGGGCCAAGTGATTGGTATAGTACAGAGAGCCGTGGGGGGCATATGGCTTTGATTTGTGAAAAGCTGGCATCTCACACAATGTTGGAGTAAGGTACGGGCGTCCGTGCAAGCGGTGGGCCAGAAAAACCCTGATCGGAAAGCTTTGCTTACCAGGGCCCGAGCTGCCACATGATGGTCACCCATGCCAGCGTGTATTTCGTCCAAAAGTTGTTGCCCCTCTCCTTACGATATGCATCGGTGTAGAACTCCAGTAGTGCTCTTCCTATACAACTCACCCTCATGGACCTTATAGGCTTTAGAGCACCGAACTATGCGCCGCGCCTCGGTTTGATCGTCAGGGAGCTCGTTTCATAAAAGGTAGGACAGGAAGGGCTCAGCTCATGGTGCAGTTACTGCCATGACTTCATGAGCCGAAGGTGTTTCATCTAGTGTCAAGCCGCCGATGATGTCCTCGTCTCGCTCAATGGCCGGAGGGGTGATTTGAGTGGGGTCATCGGTGGATGGATCCTTATTCCCATCCTGCCATACCATAGATGTCTTGAAGAGGTGTTCTAAAAAGGTGTTCTTTTGCACTGGGTTGCACTTGGCACCCATGCACACTACAAGAAATATGTCAATTTATGACCTTGACTATTGGTCACTGAAAAAAGATAGAAGGTCAAAAGCTGGCGGTCGTAAACTAAAATTAACGGCCTTCTCTGTGAGAAGGTCGTAGACGTTTACGACCAAAACAGAAGGTCGTTGAACCCATGACCTTTTGTTTTGGTCACTGGCTGTCTTCCTAGGCTATGTCGGATCCAACATGGCAATCTGACGTGGCAAAATTACAACCAATTGAAAAGGTCGTTGACAAGATTCGGCCTGGTCCATTTCTGTGCTTTAGATGGGCCAAGCCCATTAATTCAGCCTTTTTAATATATAGTTTTTTGCTAATTTTCGCTAGCTACATGGGCCTGGCCTAGTAATTCAGCCTTTTTATTTCAAGACCTCATCTATTTCGCAGTCGATTTCATTAAGCCTTCTTGTAAGATATTTGCATCATTGCATAATATTCCGCGCACTATTGTTTGGGCCATTTCCTTTTTAGAGCCCAAATATTATTCAATCCAATAGAACATTCAATCTTTTTCAATCACAGATTTCAATTTTACACATTTCAACACTAAACAATAAATAATTTTCTCAATTAAATGATCAAATCCAGAAATCACTAAATGAAACTCAAAACAGCACGTACACGACTACGTGATCCATCAAGTGTACATACAATCAAATACACAGGCACCAAAACATGGTGGTAACATTAACTAAGACTATGATGCACATCTCCAGGCTGATCTTTGGTCACAGCAGCAGCCACCTCGACAACATAAGATCCTGATCTATAAATATTATTTACTTAAAGATTCTTCTCCTGGAGTTCCTTGTACACAAACTTTTTATGAATGAAGGCCAAAATCTGCGGATTATAAATCAAAAAATCAGAAAAGTTAGGGAACACAATCAAGTGTACTCGTGCATATAACATTCTTCTAACAATGAAACATAGCTGCAGAATTTGAGATCTAATAAGAAACCATGCATATAACATTCTCATAACAACAAAACTGATATGTATTTGGAAAGGGCAAGCGACAAGTATCAACCTACTGCTAGATAACAGAGCAAACATGTCAAAATTATTCAGATATCCTGATGTGTGTATCACATTATACATGCATCAAGCTTCAGGCCGTCAATTTTAGGACGAGTAGATACCTAACTTCATGTCGATGATATGGACGGGGCTGCAGTAGAACATCTGGTAAGCATCATCTTTGACGCTAAACGTTGTAGATACTTGTCCATTTAGTAGTCTATCATGTGCTCCTGCCATCGCGCCAGAGAGGATATGATAAGTCTAAAATACTATTAGCAGCCCACAATGCTAAAAAGGTGCTCTAAGATAGTGAACCAGTGGATATCACTCAAGTAAACTATTTTACTCCTTACATACAACAGTCAGGAATTAGTACAGTGAAGCAGGAGTAAGCTGATCATATAGCATAAGAGTCAGGAACTCTATGCCTATTGTTAAGAAAAAATGATACAAGTTAAGACTTTGTTTAATAGTAGGTCTAAGAAAATAAACTGTGCATTTGGTGAGAATATAGCAACAGATTAAGAGCATATTGTTCAGCATCACATAGATAGTAGAACAATGCTACATGAAGCTATTTGTGTAAAGTAGAGAACTACAAAACAAGCTATTGACCATCCTACTGGTAGCAAGGACATAAAGATAATCACTTAATAAGATAAGAAGCAGACATGAATCACATAACTATGTACAATTCAATACCCCAGCTGAGAGTGAACATGTATTCAACATTTCCTGCATTTCAATACATGCACGATAGATTCACAACAAAATTATATATAGCTGTACAAACATGCATGAACAGGAAAGCAACCAAACTACAAGAAAATATAAGGAAACCGAGGGAATCACTATAACCTATGGAGTGACAAGCACATATATGAACTCAAAGTAATGCCCAGCTAGACCAAAAGAAGCTGGATTAGTCGTAAGCACATATATGAGTCGTGCCGTCGAGTCCCGCAGCCACCAACACGCGCCGCTCACCGCCGCAGTCACCACCTTCGTCGCCGACGAGGCGGTGCCGCCAGACCTGCAAAAAAAGGAGGCGTGAATGGACATCACACTTGCCAACTAATTAACTATAGCATGCTACAGAATCATTTCATTAAAAAATTTGATTCAGGAACTAGCTTACTGAGTATGAAAAAAAATGCTTAGAATAAAAATCATTTCAAGAAATGTTGAAGTAGCTAAAAAAACAAATTAAGCTATACCATTTCAGGAAAATGTGTAAGCTGTTCAACATTTCTCACATTCACTCCAGCTGCTTCCAAACTTGATGATGTACCACCAGTGGGGACCCATATTACTTGACTAGTTGTTCAAACACATGGGTCCCTATTCGAGTATCACCGGATAGAACTAGACAACAGATACAAAATGTTCTCAAAAGGACAGAACATTAACTAGTGTGTGCAGTACGGTGTGCCTAATGATTTAGTCTGGAGGGTTTATATGCTACTAGTACACATGGAAAAATTTATACTCAGGAACAAAGAAGACAGTGCTGCAGGACCTGGGATACCAAATTAATCTTAGAAATGAAAATTGCAATAGGTACTAAATGTATATGGCTATAGATAAACTACTAGTAGTAGTACTACTAGATGAAATGATGTTGTATGGTAAATCTCCAAAGTATACAACCAAGAATATAAGAATAAACCTGTTTCATTACATAATATTGCTATGTAATTGAAATGCAAAAGATACATCTCCCATGTTCAGCAATCAGGAAACCATGGAGTTTCTACTACTCCTACATCAGTAAGCTGGTTATTTGAGATGCTAAAGTTTACTTTTGAAGTACAGTTATGGTTATCTCAAAGAATTTGTGCCTCATAAACATGCATGGAATTTCTATCTCAAAGAAGTATACACATTTATCTTGTTTAATTAGGCAAGCAGCGCAAAACAAGCATGCGGAAATGTCAGGGCAACAGAGCAGCAAGGTATAATGCATAAGTAACACTTCAAATATGTTAGACCAAAAGATGTGAGCGACGGTAGACTACACTAACACTAACTAGGTAACAGAATTACTTAAGACTCTAGCCCGGGAATTCATTATTCATGCTAATATAAAATTCGCTCAAATGGAACCTTGGAAACACCCTTTCCCAAGTAGTCAGATCCACCGTCCCTCAGTTCCAAAGCTTCATAAAGACCTATAGAAGAGGGATGATTCAGACAAGATTAGTTCAACAAAAATAATAAAATAACATTCGGTAAATAATGATACAAATAAGAGTTTGGAACAGGATACATTTTGGTGAAGTGTCTGTTAGGCGGAAGTGATTCAGAGTTTCAAAGTGAAGTTGTTTCTGAATACTAGTAGTGTAATTAGCTAGCTAGATGTGTGCAGGAAAGCTAATGTTCCTATCGGGTTGTAGCTTGTACTAGTTAGCTAGCTAGCTAAGGACTTGATAGTATTCTTTTTCCAGATAAAGAGCTGATGCTACTAGTCTAATCACACAGTTTTAACTAGATTAGAGCAAAGACAACACGTCAACGGCAGAACCAAGACCAAGTCTTGGCAATCCAATAGGAATCTCCGGAGCTCCATATATCGCCACACACGGCCACGCACCACCTGGCCGCCCCCATCGCAAGTTTGCAGCACACCACCGCACCCGACATTGCAGCAAGCATGCGCGCTCACGCACATAGCACCGATGCAAGGTCATGGGGGGCACGCAGGTCATACCTGTGTGGGTATCAGTACTTGTCGTGGTAGAGCATGAGCTGGCGGTCAAACACAGTGAGCACGAGCTGGCTGTGTGGGTATCAGCTTCCCCTGATGACAGATATACGCAAGTCAGAAACTCAATCAAGAATTGTAATGGTATATGCAATGCAGCAAATAATAATGTTTTTTCATTCAGAAGTTGAGATGTCCCTGTGACTCGGTGGTATCAAGATTCTAAGCGTGGAATTGCAATTCTAAGCAAGCCTAGAGTATGATTGTGGTACATGACAGTATGTAGAACAACAAGAATAAACCCTGGGAATTAGGGATTTTAGGAGTAAGCAATTGTGTTCATCGAGAAACCGTAATGAG
Source organism: Triticum dicoccoides (assembly GCF_002162155.2). NCBI lineage: Eukaryota > Viridiplantae > Streptophyta > Magnoliopsida > Poales > Poaceae > Triticum > Triticum dicoccoides. Next base: position 163,933,547 of record NC_041387.1, on the reverse strand, counting down.
CAAGCATCAGAGGGCCCAAGTGAGCCATGGCATCGTCACGAGCTCAGTGGCAAGTATTTGAGGTGAGGGGTAGAGAAGGAGAGGAAGAGGGTACCTTGAAGACGTCCATGTCCATGGCATCGTCGAGCATGGGGTTCTGTCCCAGCCGAGCGGCACCCAGGTCTGTCATCGCGTGGAAGAGCGGCGTCGGAGGGCGTGGCTGCGTGTCGGTGGAAGACAGCGGAGGCGTCCACCATGAGCACCTCCGTCGCCTCGCCGGCGCATCGCATGGAGATCGTGGAGCGCTGGCACCTGACCTGCTCGATCTGGATGCCCCAACACCGAGGGAGATAGGGTGAGGAGAGCGTGGGGAGGATGGATCTAGGAATGCCAGGTACACGAACCACTCGGTGTTCTTGTTCAGATCCGGCGGGGGCACCGCCTGTACGTACCGATCCCCTTGCCCTACCGGCACGCGCGTGCTGCGGGGTGGTGGCTCCTCCCGTCCGGCTCGGTGTTGCGTGTATGGAGATAGGGCAAAGGGAGAGGGGCGGCAGCGGCAAGGTCGCTGGTGATGGAGCACAACAGTGGCTATGGGTAGGGTTTCGGTGGGGCAGAGAGAGCTGTGGGCATGGCGGATCTGACGGCGCCCGCCTCCTCGATCTAGGGGCCCTGCTGTGGGATAGAAGGTGAGGGGAGGTGGAGAGGATCAGCGGCAGAGGGCGGAGGTCGCCAGTGGAGTGGAGGTAGTTGGCGGCGGGGGATGGGTGGGTCGGTTCGGCGGATGTGGAGGAGAGGAGAGGAGAGATCGTGGGGTGGGAAAGGAATGGATAGGTTAGGTCACAGTTGGTCTGGGGTCGTGGGGTGGCTGGCTTGGGATGGTTGGATGGACTGGTGGATGGACGGATGTACGCCATGTCATCGATCCATGCCTTAGCTAATTCCACCAATCAGAATTAAGGCTATGTAAAAAATATGTTGTTTTTTCTTGTAGCTTTTATCCTCTTATTCAGGGCAACCATTCAACATATTAACCACTTAGGCCCCATTTGATACCTCTGCATTTTCTATGTATTTAAAGAATGCTACGGTTTTTTCAAATACCATGGTTTTAAAGAATACTATTGTTTTTAATACTTTGGTTTTTTAGTACTTTACAATCAAACACAACCTTATAGTTTATTAAAATGAATCAATATAGTGCACATGTGTGTATCTTGGGATGACAAACAATGTTGATTTGGGGGGTTTCATTTTCTTTGAACAAAAAAATCATTTTTCATTTTCCGAGTGCATAAAAATGGTTTTTTGTGAAGAACCTAACAAATATTTTTTCCAAAATTGTACCAAATCATTTTTCCAAAATACTAGGCCATATTTAATGCACAATTGACCAAATGGTTTGGTGTTAAAATATTTGATCCACCTCTCGTGAAAAAAGACAAATTTCCGTCGATTCATCAGGAAGCGGGTCAAATTTGAACTGCAGCTCCCTCGTAGTTTGCTCTTTATTTTTTCCAAAAATATTTTGTAGGTACATAAGTATCTATTTAATTAGAGAAACATCAAAAGTTTTCCAAGATTAACCACTAGGTAGGAACGGTCAAGCCCGCCATTTTGACCGCATTTTGAAACGGGCATAAAAAATTCAAAAAAAATCAAAAAATTGGAAAACCTTTGCATTGTGTCAATATATGTGACCAAGTTGCCAGAAAAAAATAATAAACTTGTAATACGGCAATTATTTTTAAAAAGTGTTCTCAGAAATGAGCTATCATTCGTGAAGATTCATGGCTTTCAAGCCAAATGATCAATCTTATGGCCACATTCATGGCATAGTTTGTTCAAATGATCTCATATTGTGCACAAGGGTGCATCTTGGAATTCCAAACAATGTTGCCTAAGGGAGTTTTCATTTTGTTTGCATAGAAAATTCATTTTGCATTTTCCGGGTGCCCGAAATGAGTTTTGTTGTGAAGGACCTACCATATATTTCTTGCAAAATTGGACCAAATCAATTTTCTAAAATACTACGACATATTTAATGCACAATTGACCAAATGGTTGGGTGTAAAAAGTTTTGATTCACATCTCGTGAAAAAGACAAATTCCCGCTGATTCAGTGGGAAGCGGGTCAAATTTGGACTGTAGCTACCTCGTAGTTTGCTCTTTATTTTTTCCAAAAATCATTTGTAGGTACATAAGTATCTATTTAATCAGAGAAACACCAAAAAAATTCCAAGATTCAACAACTAACTAGGAATGGTCATTCCCGCCGTTTTGACCGCATTTTGAAATGGGCATAAAAAATTAAAAAAACGAAAAATTGGAAAACCTTCACATTGTTTCATCATATGTGGCCAAGTTACCAGCAAACATTATAAACTGGTAATACGACAATTATTATGAAAAAGTGTTCTCAGAAATGAGCTATCATGCGTGAAGATTCATGGCTTTTCAAGCCAACTGATAAATCTTATGGCCACATTCATGGCATAGTTTGTTCAAATGATCTCAAATTGTGCACAAGGGTGCATATTAAAATTCCAAACAATGTTGCCTAAGGGAGTTTTCATTTTCTTTGCACCGAAAAATCATTTTCCATTTTCTGAGTGCCAGAAATGAGGTTATTTTGTGAAGGACCTACCATATATTTGTTGCAAAATTGTACCAAATCAATTTTCTAAAATACTAGGACATATTTAATGCACAACTGACCAAATGGTTGGGTGTAAAAAGTTTTGATCCACCTCTTGTGAAAAAGACAAATTCCCGCAGATTCAGTAGGAAGCGGGTAAATTTGAACTGCAGCTACCTCGTAGTTTGCTCTTTATTTTTTCCAAAAATCATTTCTATGTACATAAGTATCTATTTAATCAGAGAAACATCAAAAGTTTTCCCAGATTCAACCACTAGCTAGGAACGGTCAAGCCCGTCGTTTTGACCGCATTTTGAAACGGGCATAAAAAATTCAAAAAAAATCAAAAAAAGGAAAACCTTCGCATTGTGTCATTATATGGGACCAAGTTTCCAGGAAAAATAATAAAATTGTAATACAGAAATTATTTGAAAAAAGTGTTCTAAAAAATGAGCTATCATGCGTGAAGATTCATGGCTTTCAAGCCAAATGATCAATCTTATGGCCACATTCATGGCATAGTTTGTTCAAATGATCTCATATTGTGCACAAGGGTGCATATTGCAATTCCAAACAATGTTGTCTAAGGGATTTTTCATTTTGTTTGCATAGAAAATTCATTTTCCATTTTTCGAGTGCCCGAAATGAGTTTTTTTTGTGAAGGACCTACCATATATTTGTTGCAAAATTGGACCAAATAAAATTTCGAAAATACTAGGAAATATTTAATGCACAATTGACCAAATGGTTGGGTGTAAAAAGTTTTGATCCACCTTTCGTGAAAAAGACAAATTCTCGCCGATTCAGTAGGAAGCGGGTCAAATTTGAACTGTAGCTACCTCGTAGTTTGCTATTTATTTTTTCCAAAAATCATTTCTAGGTACATAAGTATCTATTTAATCAGAGAAACACCAAAAAATTCCAAGATTCAACCACTAGCTTGGAACGGTCATTCCCGCCGTTTTGACCGCATTTTGAAACGGGCATAAAAAATTCAAAAAAATCAAAAAATTGGAAAACCTTCACATTGTTTCATCATATGTGGCCAGGTTACCATCAAAAATTATAAACTGGTAACAGGGCAGTTATTTTTAAAAAGTGTTCTCATAAATGAGCTATCATGCGTGAAGATTCATGGCTTTCAAGCCAACTGATCAATCTTATGGCCACATTCATGGCATAGTTTGTTCAAATGATCTCATATTGTGCACAAGGGTGCATATTGGAATTCCAAACAATGTTGCCTAAGGGAGTTTTCATTTGCTTTGCACAGAAAAATCATTTTCCATTTTTTGAGTGCCAGAAATGAAGTTATTTTGTGAAGGACCTACCATATATTTGTTGCAAAATTGTACCAAATCAATTTTCTAAAATACTAGGACATATTTAATGCACAATTGACCAAATGGTTGGGTGTAAAAAGTTTTGATCCACCTCTCGTGAAAAAGACAAATTCCCGCCGATTCAGTAGGAAGCGGGTAAATTTGAACTGCAGCTACCTCGTAGTTTGCTCTTTATTTTTTCCAAAAATCATTTCTATGTACATAAGTATCTATTTAATCAGAGAAACATCAAAAGTTTTCCCAGATTCAACCACTAGCTAGGAACGGTCAAGCCCGTCGTTTCGACCGCATTTTGAAACGGGCATAAAAAAAATCAAAAAAAATCAAAAAAAGGAAAACCTTCGCATTGTGTCATTATATGGGACCAAGTTTCCAGGAAAAATAAGAAAATTGTAATACAGAAATTATTTGAAAAAAGTGTTCTAAAAAATGAGCTATCATGCATGAAGATTCATGGCTTTCAAGCCAAATGATAAATCTTATGGCCACATTCATGGCATAGTTTGTTCAAATGATCTCATATTGTTCACAAGGGTGCATATTGCAATTCCAAACAATGTTGTCTAAGGGAGTTTTCATTTTGTTTGCGTAGAAAATTCATTTTCCATTTTTCGAGTGCCAGAAATGAGTTTTTTTTGTGAAGGACCTACCATATATTTGTTGCAAAATTGGACCAAATAAAATTTCTAAAATACTAGGACATATTTAATGCACAATTGACCAAATGGTTGGGTGTAAAAAGTTTTGATCCACCTTTCGTGAAAAAGACAAATTCTCGCCGATTCAGTAGGAAGCGGGTCAAATTTGAACTGTAGCTACCTCGTAGTTTGCTATTTATTTTTTCCAAAAATCATTCTAGGTACATAAGTATCTATTTAATCAGAGAAACACCAAAAAATTCCAAGATTCAACCACTAGCTTGGAACGGTCATTCCCGCCGTTTTGACCGCATTTTGAAACGGGCATAAAAAATTCAAAAAAATAAAAAAATTGGAAAACCTTCACATTGTTTCATCTTATGTGGCCAGGTTACCATCAAAAATTATAAACTGGTAACAGGGCAGTTATTTTTAAAAAGTGTTCTCATAAATGAGCTATCATGCGTGAAGATTCATGGCTTTCAAGCCAACTGATCAATCTTATGGCCACATTCATGGCATAGTTTGTTCAAATGATCTCATATTGTGCACAAGGGTGCATACTGGAATTACAAACAATGTTGCCTAAGGGAGTTTTCATTTTCTTTGCACAGAAAAATCATTTTCCATTTTTCGAGTGCTTGAAATGAGGTTTTTTTGTGAAGGACCTACCATATATTTGTTGCAAAATTGTACCGAATCAATTTTCTAAAATACTAGGACAAATTTAATGCACAATTGACCAAATGGTTGGGTGTAAAAAGTTTTGATCCACCTCTCGTGAAAAAGACAAATTCCCGCCGATTCAGTAGGAAGCGGGTAAATTTGAACTGCAGCTACCTCGTAGTTTGCTCTTTATTTTTCCCAAAAATCATTTCTATGTACATAAGTATCTATTTAATCAGAGAAACATCAAAAGTTTTCCAAGATTCAACCACTAGCTAGGAACGGTCAAGCCCGTCGTTTTGACCGCATTTTGAAACGGGCATAAAAAATTCAAAAAAAATCAAAAAATTGGAAAACCTTCGCATTGTGTCATTATATGTGACCAACTTTCTGGGAAAAATAATAAACTTGTAATACATAAATTATTTTAAAAAAGTGTTCTAAAAAATGAGCTATCATGCGTGAAGATTCATGGCTTTCAAGCCAAATGATCAATCTTATGGCCACATTCATGGCATAGTTTGTTCAAATGATCTCATATTGTGCACAAGGGTGCATCTTGGAATTCCAAACAATGTTGCCTAAGGGAGTTTTCATGTTCTTTGCATAGAAAATTCATTTTCCATTTTCCGAGTGCCTGAAATGAGTTTTTTTTGTGAAGGGCCTACCATATATTTGTTGCAAAATTGGACCAAATTAATTTTCTAAAGTACAAGGCCATATTTAATGCACAATTGACAAAATGGTTGGGTGTCAAAAGTTTTGATCCACCTCTGGTGAAAAAGACAAATTCCCGCCGATTAAGTAGGAAGCGAGTCAAATTTGAACTTCAGTTGCCTCATAGTTTGCTATTTATTTTTTTTCCAAAAATCATTTCTAGTTACATAAGTACATATTTAATCATAAATACATGGTTTGGTGGTGATACGTCGATGTTTGGACGGTGGTCGATGGCCTCAACTCTAGAGCGCGTAAACTCGCATGCCCGTCGCGTGGTCACCGCGTGACCGTGGCGTTGCCATGTGTTCTGGGTGGCCTAGGCATGTCTAGTGGGTTGGGCACTCCCCAGGTAGGTGCTAGGAAGAAAATCACAACATAAGATTCTCACAAGGAGACCGATCGAAGCTCAAACATGAATAAGCAGCCAAGTGTTTGATTAGCGGTATGGGAAATGCACATGGCTAATGGGCGTGAGTATTGGCTGAGGATGATCAGTTACTAAGAAGATCGTCTTCAAAAAAATTCAGCTCAAAAGGAGGAGCCTTGGTGGTACTTGCTTTGCAAAGTACAACACTGGACATAAATACTAATGTTGAAGCTAGGCTCAAAATAATGATTGGATTGAGCTGACATTTGGTGGAGGATGGTTATTTGGGCATAGGAAAGCACTATAGAAAATGGATACCCTTTGGACATGCCAAAGTGGTACTTCCTTCACAAAGTGTTTTTCTGAACAGAATAGGAAAATGAATATTTTTGAATTATTTTTGAACTAGGCAAGGAAGGGTTTAAACATATTTGACGAAGATATGACCCAAAGAATTTGTGAGATTTTTTTGGGAATTTTGGGAATGACAGAAATATAGGTTGCTTCACAACCTAGGGTAAAAACTGCCACATGGACATGACACATAGGCAAAACTGATGAGGTGGCGCCTAGTCATAGCAACCCACCATAATTTACAAGGTTAGGACCATCTATATTGGTCATGATCCGCTAGAAATAAGGTAGCGGACTAGTGCTATCTGCTTTATGACCATTTCGTGTAAGGAAATTACGACCTTTTTGACCAAAATGGTCGTTATAGTTTAGGGTTTGGAGCTCCCCGAACAGCTTTTCGCCAATTGGTCTGAAATGGTCATAGATCTATGACCAATTCTTCCAGGGTTACTGACAGAAGGTCACTAGTTGACATATTTCTTGTAGTGGCAGGTGAGGACGTCTGCAGCTTGGTTGCTGTCTCTAGAGGCAAGGTGGAATTCTAACCCTTCGAACCGAGCTGATATTTTTAAGATGGAATTTCGGTATGCTGCCATTTTTGGGTCTTGGCGTTGAACTCGCCATTGACCTGAGAGATAGCAAGGTTGGAGTCTCCCCATACCTCGAACCACTATACACCCATTGATGTCGCCACCCGAAGACCATGCAAAAGGGCTTCGTATTCGGCTGCGTTGTTGGAGTCTGTGTACATAATCTGTAGTACGTACCGGATAGTGTCGCCCGTGTGGGGGCATGAGGATTACCCTAGCCCCAGTCCGGCTAACATTTTGGAGCCATCAAAGTACATTGTCCAGTGTGTGTACGTACTATATGCCCGGAGGAGTTTGGACACCGTCCATTCAGCCAGAAAATCGGTGAGTACCTAAGATTTAATAGCTTGGCGTGGCTTGTACACGATTTCAAAGGGAAGGAGCTCGATTTCCCATTTGGTGATATGGCCTATGGCGTCCCTGTTATTGATAATGTCGTTCAGGGGTACTTCAAATGAGACCGTGATCGAACACTCTTGAAGGTAGTGTCAGAGTTTTCAGGACGCCATAAAGACCGTGCAGGCTATTTTTTGATAGTGTGCATATCAGGATTTGCACGGAGTGAGTACTTCCGATACATAGTAGACAAGTTCCTACACCCAGAACTTGTCTCCTCCTGCCTCTCGCTCCACCACAAGCACCGCGGTCACGACCTGATTCATGGCCGAGATGTATAGTAGCATAGGTTCGCCGATGTCGGGTGCTATATAGGATTGTTTGCTGGTAGTGTTTTTATCTCCTCTAGTGCGGCAGGTTTCTCATATGTCCATTCAATTTTTTTTGGTCTTTTTGAGCAATCTATAGAGCGACAGGGCTCTTTCTCTGAGATGGGAGATGAAGCGGCTCAAAGCTGCAACGCAACCTGCCAGCTTCTGGAGGTGTTTAAGCTCTGTGGGTATTGCCAGCTGGGATAAGGCTCAGATTTTAGCCGGATTGGCCTCTATCCCTCTATGAGGGACAATGACTCCGAGCTTTTCTGACAGGAACTCCGAAGACGCCTTTATCCCGGTAGAGTCGTATATTGTAGGCTCGCAAATTCTCGAAGGTCTGGCGGAGGTCGTCTACCAGCTGGCTGACGTGTTTGGTTTTGATGACCACATTGTCGATGTATGCTTCAACTGTTTTGCTGATTTGGTTTTCTAGGCATGTTTGAATCAAGCGTTGGTATGTGGCGCCTGCATTTCTCAAGCCGAATGGCATTGTGTTGAAGCAGAAGGGCCCGTAGGGGGTGATGAAGGCAGTTCTTGCCTGGTCAGAGTCCTTCATCTTGATTTGATGGTATCTGGAGTAGGCATCGAGGAAGCACAGTGAGTCGTGTCCATCAGTGGCGTCGGTAATTTAGTCTATGCAAGGAAGAGGGAAGGAATCCTTCGTGCATGCTTTATTGGCGTCTTTAAAGTTGACGCATAGCCGCCACGATTCACTACAAAAAATTACACTTCCGTGATGATACGTGTTTGTCATAGTAGGTCACGTTTTCTATCATGCATGTACATCCGTGACGATTTTATGAAAGAATCAAGATAGTCATACATTGTCGAATTAAGGGATTCGCAAATACTTGAGAGGTTCGAACTCTGGGGTGCGTGCAAAGATCTCAACCTACCCAGCCTGCCTACTCGCGATCCTCCTAAGCCTAGCGCGACAAGCTCAAATAGACAAAGAGACACAACAATTTATCCTAGTTCGGGCCACCTTGTGGTGTAATACCCTACTCCAGCATTTTGGTGGATTGCCTCGGGGGGCTGAGGATGAACTAGTACAATGGATGAACTGGCCTCAGGAGGTGAGGTGTTCTTGAGCTCAAGGGAGCAGGTGTGGTGTCGGCTAGTTTGACCCGTCTCTCCCTCTATGGTGGTGGCTAGTCCTATTTATAGTGGCCTTGGTCCTCTTCCCAAATGTTGGCGGGAAGGGATCCCACAACGGCTGGATTTGAAAGGGGACAAGTAGTACAACTTATCCTAACAAAAGTAGTCTTCCCTGCGAAAAGCCTCTGGTCATGACGCTGCGGTGGGCTCGTCGATGACCTCCGTCCTGCTGTCCTGGAGGTCTTGGTCTCGTTGCACCAGAATGGAAACCTTTGTCTGATTCCTCGGGACTCCGCGCCTGTGGCTTGCCTCCTTTGCACTGAAGAGGAAACCTGCACTCTGCGCCCGCCTGGCGCCCGCTTGGCCTTGGTTGTCATGGCTCACGTCAGCTGAGCCTCGTGAGGTGAACATTGCATAGAACTCTCCACCCCTCGGGAGGCCAGCCTGAGGAGGCCGATCCCCTTGGGTGTCTTGGCGTCGCCCACCTCACGAGGCTTGGTCCCTCGCGAGGGTCTTGTGTTGTTGATGCTGAAGTTGGGCCATACCAGGCCGTCAATGGAGCCACGCGGTGGGCCGCAGGCAGGGCTGGATACCCCCATATCCAGGACGCCGATAGTAGCCCCCGGGCCCAAGGAGCGCTTGGATTTGGCTTCCAGGCGAAGCCAAAGGGCAAGTGTGGAGCACCGCGAGCCCACCGCCTGTGGCCTTGATGACGCGTGGCGATTGATGGGACATGGGCGACTCCACTTCCCCACACTGCATCGGCAACTGCTCTCTTCACACTCTCTCGCACTCTAGTAGTAGTAGTAGTTACTCTAGACGCTTGTTAGGGTTGCTCTCTTCACACTCTCTCGCACAAAACGATTGTGGCCACATCTCTAACATCTAGGCGGATCACGTCCGTCGGGGGAAGGGGCGGATGCTTTGTGTAGATGCGGTCGTTGTTGCCGACGGCGAAAACCGACTGTCGACGTGTCCCGATCAAGGGTCCCCATCATTCTCTCTCACAAAGCTGGTGCGGTTGCCTATGTCCCTTGCTCACTGCCGCGACGTGGGCAGTTGCTGCCTCCCGCCCCCTCCTCTAAGCTAGCTAAATCCCGACATCCCTCAGGTACAACTTCCTTTACACCCGGCTTGCACCACTGCCCGAGCTGCCTCGCTCCATGTGGATATTTCTCTACTTCTTTGCTCCGCACGTACCTCTACTGGCTTCTACTGCATTTGTGATGAGTTTATGTCTCATCAACTAGTCCCACTAGTCTTATTCTAATCACGCTTCTTCAATTTCTTTGCCACAAGGATGCTCAGCTCGATTTTAGTGAAACTGCATAGAATGATCCGATGGCCAAAGGGTTGCAAACCTCATTTCTTTGGACGGTTCAATGTCGCCAGCAAATTAAAGCCTGGTTAGGGTTCAACGTACAAGGCCTAGGGACTGCATGGATCCTTTTTTTCTTTAGTTGTCTCTGTTCCAAAATAAGTGTCAAGTTTAGTAGTAGTACAACTTTGTACTAAAGTTGGCATAAAGTTGAGACACTTATTTTGGAACGGAGGGAGTACATATTGGCTATGATCTGTGAATCATTGAGCTGCAATAGCATGCATATTAGTCTCCTTTATATTTGATGCAATGTTGCAACATGGCAACCTTGGACGCAAGATACATGAAACAGAAGCTGGAAGCTTCATAGCATTGTACAAATTTATCTCACTGAGAAGTTATAGTACATACTATGTACTAAAGAGTTAGGTCTCGCACGGTGTCCAGAAAATATGGTGATGGTGTGAGGTGGGCCGTGTAATCACTGAGCTTGCGTGTTTTCACTTCTTTTGCACTCCTCCGCTGTAAGAATGGAGAAAATTGTGAAGAGTGGAGACACTCTACCTCCTTTCACCGAAACATGGGACATCTAGCATCCGGTGCACGTGTCATGCACCAAAGTAAATTGTACAGTACAACTGAGACTCAGCACGGTTGTACCACCTCAGTAATAATGACCAATGAGCCATCAAATTACATAGACCCAACAATAAGTTGGACGGACGAAGCACCATCACTCTTGAATCCGCTTCTCCCTTCAATGAAGGGGCTAGTGAGAGGTAGCATCCGCTCTGCCTGGGCATGAATGTGGCACTGATTCTCTGGAGCAGCGCTGACCGTTTCTGGCGGGAAGCGTGCGCGAGCGATGGAGGGGCTTTGGGTGGGACAGGCTGGTCAGGAGGGGCAGCTGTCCCGATCGGACACCCGGAAACAAGAGGATGCACCGACTCTCGCGGCTATATCGTAGTACTACACACCGTCTCTTTATAGGAGTAGGTCGATGTGTCGCTCTCTCTAACACAAAAACACACTGTTAAAACACACACACACGCACACACAAGTTCATAGAATAGGAATATCGTGCGAGTGGGAAGCCACATAAAGTGAGATAAATGGAGTACGTACAAGAAGGGAAGAGGTACACGACGTCCGTTGGAGCCTCGCACTATAGCCCAGTCGACCACAACATGATGGCCAGATCCGTGCTTCTCATCCCGGCACTAGCGGTCAACCGGTATATCTGCGGCCGTGAGATTTGACGCATGCGGCTGCCGGATTTGGAGAATTCCGTCCGCCTGCGACTGCTCCTTGCCATGAAGTGTCCGGGTACCGAGTCACACGACAATGGCAATTCCTCCACGTCGCATGCAGGTACGGAATCTGCCTCTAGCCGCTTGGATCTATCCCATCGACAGATTACCAGCAAAGACATGGCTGGCCATCGTCCGGGCTCGGCCCTGGCCCAGCGGCTAGTCGGTTCACCATTGTCACTCATAAAGTGCGATGGCTACATGTGGCAGGTTCTACGCCGCGTTTCGATCACGCCACAACATCCCGGATGGGTGTTCATCAAGTGTGAAAAAGATAAGGTGCATAGTACTTCTTTTGATTCAGCTGTGCTCCCTTGTTCGGTGCATGTTCGGCAGCTTATACTCAAACTTGTGTGTAGGATGGATGCAAGTTTTGGTTTTGGGAATAAGAATACATCGATCTATTGATAGCACAAAATTTGGTAGATGCTTGTGCACTCCTTGGTAGAGTAGAGGCTAGAGATGAGAGTGGAGATGATATTAGATGTGAAGCAATGTCTAGTTCTTTAGAATCAAATAAGAAAGAAATGTGCAAGCTCGAGAAGCCACAGATCAACAATGAAGACATAGAGAATATATTAATACAATTAGTGGGAGCAGTTATGGAAATTGGATATCTTTTAAAATGTCTAATTGTGGTTGTTGCTTTCTTTGGACTTGCTCTCCTAGCAAAGAATTGGTGAATGTACTTCCCTGTATCAAAATGTCGTTGATGAAATAAAGAAATGTGCTGGAAAAATAAATGTGTGCACACGGCCGATGGCCGTATTAGTTATGTTGGTTCTGAATTTTTGTTCATTTATTGGGGTCATCTCATTTTCTTCGTAACAATCTTATTTTCACTTCTTTCCACCACATGTTCTCATTCCAAGGTGCATTAAATTGATGCATGCAAGGATTAAAAGAAACCAACCAGTGCAATAACCATTCCTACTCATTTAGTGTTCGCCCATGAATATATTGTAATTGATGCGGATTAAAGTTTGAGTAATTTTGTAAACTACTAGATGGAGTACTACATTTATCCATTATCATCTGGCTTGGTTGATGAGATTTCAAATGTATGCCCTATTAACCGGAAAGTAGTTAGTAGTTAAAAAATTTGTCAAACTTTGACAAAAAAATATATGACATGGCGTAAAATCTTAGACTGAGGTATTACTCCCTCTTTCTAGGTGTTAAGCCATCTTACTAATTAGATATTCCCAAAATGTTTAGGCGCCGTCCATTAGCTTCGCATCTCAATCCCCTCGTAGCCTTGTTGCTAGCGAGCATTACTTACTTTGCCTTGTTATCTCCCCAGGAAACCCAATGTGTGGAGCGCAACTACGCATTGGTGAGTCAAGGAAACAAGCTGGCTTGCATGCGAGTTAATATGTGGCCCTGCATGGTAGCTAAAATGACATCTCTTAATTGTTGTGTTTAGAGAGACAAATCAGGGCTTTGATTGGAGGAAGGACCGGTCAAGTTTCTCCTTCTCCTCCAATCTGCTTACACCTTGGTACCGCGTCACTTTCTAATGTAACTTATACACCTAGACGGAGGGAGTAGTACGAGATACGGTGGCACACTTACTTAGGCCGAGTACAAGTGCCAAAAATTATTGGAAGAGAGCAAAGTGTAGATACAAAATAATAGAAATTGAATTTCTCGGTTTTTTCAAAACAGAGGCAAAAGATTTGCCTCATCCATTAAGTAAGAGGAGAATAGAGTTTGACAGTTTGCAAGTGACCCTACGAATAAACGACATGGAAATTACTCTCAATACACCCTAGTTTCTTAGCACCCGCTCTAACCCTTAGTACATACGGTGGCACACTGACTTAGGCTGAATACAAGTGCCAAAAATATTTAAATTTGGAGGATGGTGCAGCCCACCTTTCTGATATTTTGACCGTGTGTTTGCTTCGGAGGGTCGTAAACCACACATGAACGATAGTATGTGCGATTGGGAGGCGTGGAGCGTTAATTTCGACTTGACTCCTTGGAGCGTTAAATTTTCTTGATGTATTAGCTTTACCCTACTAGTAGTATTTTATTCACTAGTAGTACGTTAAATAAAGAGTTCTGTTTCCTGCACAATTTAAAACAATTTTTGTGGAAAGAAAAAGAAAACCACTCCAACTATATACGTTGCAGCCTCAATGCTTGTTTTCTAGGGTTTGCTCTCTTCACATACTTTCTCCACTATATATATACACGCTGGAGCCTGAGCACTTGTAGTTTCTCTCTACGCACTCTCTCACCCTATCCAGATCTAAACAAGACTGCGTTGGCCTCCCCTCTCTTTCCCTCCCCTCACTGCTGGTCAAAGAGCTGGCAGGAACCCGTCCGTCCGGGAAGGCAAGGAGGCTTAACCCTGTCGCTGTCGGCGAGGGAGGGAATCCACTACCAGCGTTGCTGTTCTCTTTCACGCAGCGGCAGCGCCGAAGGGCCTCCAACCCCTTCTTCCTCGCCATCGTACATAGTGTGGGAAGATCGGCCTTTGGCCGCCCACCGAGCCACACCCCAAGAAAATTAATGTATAATTTTCTTAATCCACATGCATTTCTCTAGCTGCATGTAGAATTTTTTCGCTTCTGCACTCAAATCTAGGTATTGGATCAAACATGAAAGTAGTGGGGAAAGTTGTATAACATGAATCTAGTACATGGTTCAAAGAGGAAAGGAAGGGGGAAAGTAGTACAGACCGGGTATCCAACACCTATGTTGGTCGAAAAGGCAAAACAATGACAAACTCAGGACACAATTCTGTAAGGAACTAATCTTTCTGTGGGTGGGGGACAAGGTTGTATAGTTTGAGCAGGCCTAGATTTGCTGCCCTCATATAGGGAAAGGTGTCTAAAGATAACAACAATGGGACCAACACAAATATGTTCCTTGGTTGTTTGTTGCAACAGACTGCGCATCACCCCTTTATACATCGGTAGATGCACATGGTGCTTGTGTGTCAACTGTCCGATACAACTCTTTAGTTGTTAATCTAATAATGCTGCTGGAAAATTGAAGCAATGCCACAGTTAAAAGCAAATTACATGTTTAACAAATTTTATTGTTAATATAATCTCTCTGTTAATATGAATTAATGCCACTATTTGAGAAATGGTACTGTATTTCTTTCTTTACCATTTTGATAAGTCAGATGCTTCTTTTTGTGGGCTTCTGTGTCATCCACCGTTATTGACCAGTAATTGTTTCCTTTGAACCTCTGTGTAAACACACTACAAAAAAATACACTTCTGTGATGATACGTGTTTGTCACAGTAGGTCGTGTTTTTTGTCATGCATGTACATCCATTACAAATTTATGACAGAATCAAGATAGTCATACCTGTGCTATCGTAGAAGTGTTCCATGACATTACCAAAATTATCATCACGGAAGTGTCCACTTCCATGACGATAAATCGTGCGTCACAGAAGTGCTTTCATCAAGGGTGACCGACATGTGGCATCCACCGTAACGGAACACCGTTAAGCTATCGGGTCGGATTTTGGATCCGATAACCCATTAACAGCCCCGACCAATGGGAAATTTCCACGTGTAAAATTCTGATTGGCCGAAGGGAACACCTGTCAGCTCGTTAGTGGGCCAGATGTCGCCCGTCCATTGGAGCAGACATGCCTATGGTACGTTGACACGTGGCTGGGCCCAACAGAGGCCCATATAGGTTAAAAAGGCCGGCCCAATCAAAGGCCCGTAGAACTTAATCAGGTACTAGTGGGCCATCCCAATAAAGGCCTGCTTAATAAAGGCCCATTTACAGCCCGAAACCAGATCTGGCCCGTTAATTGTTCGCCCAATATTTGGGCCCATTTACGACCCGAAGCTAGATCTGGCCCGTTAATTGTTCGCCCAATATTAGGGCCCATTTGCGGCCCAAAGCCAGATCTGGCCCGTTAATTGTTCGCCAAATTCGGGCCCAACTACAGCCCAGTGACTTTCGGCCTGTTAGAGGCCTGATGTAGACATGGGCCCATTTCGGCCTGGTGTGACTTTCGGCCTGGGAATGTCCCGTGCTACCCATGGGCCATATATGGTCCGACGGGACATCGGGCCCACTAACGGCCCGTGCTAAAGGTGGCAACAGTTAAGCCCAACGTGGCTTTGGGCCTGTTAAAGGCATGTCGCGTAAATCGGCCCGTTGATGCGTGTACTAAGCTTTCGGCCTCTTAAAGGCCCATGATATCAGTGGGCCAACTAAGGCCCGAGATATGTTTCGGCCTGGTAATGGCCCGTGAGCTAACTGGGCCCATAACGGCCAGGTCTACATTTTGGCCTGCTGAAGGCCCGTGGACGACTAGTGAAAACTGAGGCCCAACATGCATTTTGGCCTGCTAAAGGCCCATGGTTTCATCTCGGCCGTAACAGGCCACTACAATATTTAGCCTGTTAATGGCCCAACGCTACCTGGGCCGAACTAAATGCTGGGTCGATAAAAGGCCCAACTAAAATATAGGCCTGTGTAAGTTTGGGCCTGGCGTAATGTGTGAAGGCCCCAGTCATTCGGGCCCCGGAAAGACGTAGGCCGGCCAATTGTGGCCCGTTATCGGATGTTTCGGCCCGGTCGACTACATCTGATTTTTTTTTCCAGATAGCGAATGATGGCAGTAACTAGTAGGAATTAAGGACAAACCTACTCTACACAATAAAGAAATTGCAGCGTAGTAACTAAGAATAAACCTACACTATACAATAAAGGATTTAAGGTATATTACATCCACTGGGCATCGAAGTTCGCCACCAGTGATCATAAAGCGCAACGAAGAAGCAGATTACAAAACTGGGCACCATTGCAGCGTAACAAAATAACACTGAACCGAGACCACTTCCAAGACAGTTCAAGAAAGGTTAGCCTTGCGGGGGAACTGCTGTGCAAGCTGCTGAGCAAGGCTATGAGACCAACCTAGCATGTCGGTCATAGCTTCCAGGTGTAGTTGTTTAGCGATGAGGTTCTCATTGGTGTTCTCTGCAATCTTTCTTAGAGATAGGACTTCAAGTCGAAGTTGAGTTGCAGAATGCCTTTCTGCTAGAACTTGGGCTGAACAAGTCGAACTGATTCAGATAACGAATTCTATGAGCTTGTCTGACTGTTAGTCTCAAGTAACTCGAACACTACATCGAGACAAGACTTTGGGGTTGTCTCGCTATCTTCAAGATGTTTTGCCTTCTTTGCTGCAATATATTTTGGGTTTGTCTCACAGCCTTCAGCAGACTTGTGCATGCCATCAGGCATATCACCCTGAAACAAAGCACAGAGATGACAGGTTTTGCACGTGTATAAACAAAGATGATAACTGTTCTGTCAATTCTATCCAATTTCAAATTAGAAAACAAAGAGTAAGTTCAAAATATCAATAGCATAATTTGGCATTGTTCATAATGCGGGGAGCTTCACCACACTACTGGATTACCATGTCAACATAACAAGCATAGATGAAGGGCAAAGAAAATCATTGTATCTATTTTGGATAATGTGCATGGCATGTTGTTCATATCATCAGCCGCATCAATAAGATAAAACAGGAGATGACAAGGTGCAAACATGGGCTGCTTCACCACACACTGGATTATAGATCCACAAAACCAAGCATACATATAGGGAGTATTAAGTAATGTGCATGGTATGAATAAGAAATTTGGTTTTACAAGTAAAACTTAGAACTTACGGTTCTTACGAACATGCATTTTGGTAGAAACAACAAATTAAATAGCAGTAAACGATAGGGAGTATGAGCAAAGTAAACAACAATTGAGGATAAAGGCTTTAGAAGGACTGACTTACATTAACAGTTAACACCGGCTTTATAATGCCCTTCTCCATGTCAAGGGAAGGATAACTCAAGAATTTCAGCACAGAATCTTCTTCATAAGCATTGCCTGTACTCTACATTTTGTAGAGAGTAATTATAGATATGATAATACTGGAAGGGATAGAGGGTAATGAAGATAAGATGCAGATTGATGCTACATAATCAACTACCAATCCCTGGAAGTACAAGCGTTACAGGACAAAATGTACTGACAAGAGCAATGGGCTACACTTCTGCACTGGCATTGTCTGTGTATTCTACTTGTTGGTAAGATTAAATATAGATCTGATCTTTTTTAGTAAATGGTGGGCGAGGGAGATAAGATGCAGAATGCTACAAGATGAACCAATCCCTGTTCCCATAATACAAGAGTGTTTTGAACACTAGTGTACTGAACAAAACATTCTTATATTATGGGACGGAGGGAGTAGCTGTTAATGTAAGTACAGTGATAGACCACGTTCAGTCCTTACAAGAGGACTGCAGAGCTAAACCTCTTCAAAAGCATTGGGTTGATTCTAAATTTGTGTAAGAGTCCATACGGATCTTATAATGTCCACCAAATGGGCGATTACGAGGCTAACATGTGCAGTGATGCTACATAATCAAACAGCTATTAAAGTAAGTATGGTCATATAGGGCAAGAGGTACTCACGAGAGCAATGGAGTGTGCAGTATAGTTGTGAGATTCTGTGGTCCCTTGAGAACGAATGTTCTTCTGCTAACAGTTTTCGTACAAGTGAGACATTAAGGCAAATGCATAAATGTAGTTCAAATTGTGATGTGATATCATAGACAGTACCTTACGGTGCAGCCGAGACCAATGTGTAACAAGATTATTCCAGTCACCGTCGGATAAATGTAGCACCAGAGACTTTACAGAAATTTCGTTCAGAGGCTTGCCATCGAAGTGCGCTTGCCTCAGGTAAGAACGATACTTCATCAACAAGTGCTTGAAAAGCGCAACCAACTCTTGCTCGTCATCACAATCCAGTTTGCTCCTCGCCTATTTAAAAGAATGAAATCTTGTGTCTTCTGTCATCAGAAACATATGTAGTAATGACCATGAATAACATTAGTACATTACTTACACGTAAGTTGCGGAGGAAGACTGGAAATTGTTCTATGTCTGCGGTATAATCTTTCCATGAAGAAAAGATGCGCACAAAGTTCCTGACAACAACATAAGCTTCGTCTTCTAAACTGGGAAGAAATGGAACAAGGGTCCTATTTGCTGCAATTGGGGCTCTCTTTGGTTCGAAAAGGGATTTGGCAACTGGATTTGGTGTACTCTTTGCTGGAATGGGGGGTTTTGCGTCATACAGCTGGTGCTATGTCAACTGGCATAATCATACTGTTTGCTGTAGTTGGGGTCTGCTAAGTTGGGGCATCAGAAATGACCAGTGTAGTAGGGCTAGAGTCTGCTAGAGTTGGGGTATTTTGTGGGTCAGGTGATATTGCAACTACACCTAATGGGCTATTTGATTTATCAGGTGCCACTACCTTTTCCAAATACTTTGCTTGTGCTCCTCCACGATCAGCAATCGCCCTCTTCCTTTTGAACGTCTGATACACAAGAACAACATTTGAATGGATAAATATGGTATGATGACAGATGGAATATGTACTGAAAATGGATAGGTAGGGCGTATTCACATACACGATGTGTAAACTAAGCTAATGGCAGTTCAACAAAGTAGAAGCAATGCAAAGCATCAGTTGCAAGATATGTGCGAGCAATGTAACCTTGGAAAGTTAGAGCAAGTACCTTGATGGGTGAATAACATAGGGCATCTTCCTCTGACTCCTCCACTAGGGAGCTACATTGACTTAGGTCTCCCTCTAGCTCAGAATCACTGTTAGGATCATATTCTGAGCATGAATCTGTAGGTGGAGAGCATTTGCATTGCATTGCATCCAGACTTGATTTCAGTCCCTTAATGTCAAGTTTTACAGCCATGGCATTGTTCTGCTTTATTCTTTTCATGTGCGCAAGCTCATAATCATTATGATGCGGTTCAGAATCTGAGATTCATGAAAACATAAAAAGTAGTCAGATTATCTATGGAATGCATTGCGGATTCAACTCGGAGAGTGTCTCCCTATAAACCCCTGCATATGAAAAGTTCACCTCCCCAACCGTGCTGACCAGACCACACACAGAAATACAAACCCCTTACGTCTCTATAACAGGCAGGCACACATTTCAAAACTGAAGTAGGAACATTAGAATCATATGAAATTCGTATTTGAACAAATAAACTAAGCAATTATGAGTGGCGTAATGTTTAGCTTCAAGGTGGAGTGTTGGTAGTGCGACACAAAGCAAGTAGGCAGATTGTATTCCATGTAAAAGATCGAAACCTATGTAAAAGCTGGAAATGCCACTTTCTTTCTATACAATGCAGTGTTCGTTACCCACTCATGATGCAAGAGATCACATAGAGAAATACTATTCACTCAGGTCTACGGTTCTAGTATTTAGAAACAAGGTGGTCCACCCTAAAAGAATATTGACAACAAATATGACAAGGCAAGCATAGATGTAGTGAATCAATCATTTACTTGTGAGCTTATTAGGACAAGTATGCAGAATTGTAACTGCAGTAAGAGACCGTCCAAAATCTGAATGTAGAAGTTTGTCTAGCACTTATTGTTTGCAACTAATCGATGTGAATAATTGGATATTATATTGAATGATTAAGAAAGACAAGTAAAATTGTCAACAAACCTGGCTTGCAGTAGTAATCTGGGTCAATGTCACTACGACCAACAATCCAAAATGACTAGTTTCTGTTCCGAGGGCCGGCATTTTGAAAACCCTATGAACTTTAGAGGTACTAAAGATTACTGAAATACATCTGAACCATTAAGTGTAGGTAGCACTAAGCACACAACAAAACCTAATGTTAGTCCTGGCCTCCTGTTAGTCCGGCGTCTCCTCCTAGAGTCATGCCGTCCGGGGACGGCAAGTCACCGGCGAGGCAGGCGGCTGGGGGCGAGTAGAGATCGGAAGCGCGCAGCAGAACAGAGGGGAATCGGGGCCTGGGACGACCCAAAATCCCAGGGTGGGTCGGCCCACCGTGGGCACCCTGTAGAGATACACACCCGAGCGGCGAATATGCATTTTTGAAACTAATTAGGAACATTTAGCTGACCAATTAAACAACTCCGTTTTAATAATATCAAATTCGTATTTGAACATCTAAGCTTGTTTAGCTTGATGCGTGGAGCAGTGTTATTATGACACGAAGCACGTATTCTGATCATATAGTGATCATAAAAGGGGGAAACTGGAAGCATTTTTTTAGCAAAAGAGGGGTTTCCCTCCGATTTCTATTAAAGAAACCACCACGGAACCAACATGATCAATTAAACCCTAAGCATGATCAATTAAACCGTATTATGGCTGTGCCATGGTAGATTTGAAGCTGCAAACCGGAGAAATGATATTTAGCATCCATTGTTTTCTTCGAACTAAGAACTAAATTCTAAGAGCTGAAAAGAAAGTAGAGTAACCAAGTTAAGATCTATTTTCTATTTGAGATCAAAAAGTTGAGGATGTATGAAGTACCACCTCTCTTGCGGCGCCGTGTAGGCATCGGGGGTGCGATGGCTGTCGGTGGCGTTGAAGGATATCTGCGACGGTAGACGGTTGCATCGGGGGATAAGTCTCGTTGCGGTGGAAGAGAAGGTCGTGTGAGCGGCCCCGGCAAAGAGGACGGCGGCGCCGATGAAGCGAGAGGACGCGATGCAAGGCTATTGGTCCGTCGCCGTGGATGAGAAACGCCCATATCTAGCAGTGGACGACGCGGTCTTGGTAGGCGCTCCGGCATGGTGGCGAACGGTGGCGATGGATGTGGTGGAGGACGGAGGCGATGGATGGGGTGGCGGATGGAGGCTGGTGTGGGGATGGGGTGTTCTAGCGCGGACGGTGTATGAATGGGAAAATGGAGGGAGAGGTAGGGGGAACCATGTTTTTGGGACGCGCCTGTCTGAAATATGGGAAAGTTACGAACTTAGCCCCCGTTTAAAATTTGGACGTCTCGTTGGTTGGGGATAGGACGGTAATCTCGCATCTCGCCAATATTTGCCCAGAGCGATTTCGGGTGAGGAGAGGGCGGTTGGCGCCCATGGTTGGCGCCCACGGTGTATGAACGGGGCTGACAGGTAGGGCGGTTGTGTCACGTCTGAGTGAAGTTACAAACCTGCCCCTATAGAAAATATTTGCCTACATCGATTTCGGTCGAGTCAAGTTTGTGTTGCCGCCCATCGTGTATGAATGGGGAATGGAGGGAGAAACAGAGGTCTTTCAGACGAGCTTGAATCAAATGTGTTTTGTCTCCCATGTTTGACGCCCACCGTGTCGGAATGGGCTCAGAGGCGGTCGTGTCACGTTTAATTGAAGTTACTAACCTACCCCTATTTAGAGCAGTGGAAATCGGGCCGATGGATTGTCCGTGTAATGGGTAGACAGTAATTTGCATCTCCCAAACACTTGGCTTCGGGCAGCCGACGTGGGAGTGGACATTTTGCAGCTACTTTCGAATTTTGGGACAATAAGCATCCACGTTTACCCTGGCAACTAAATTCGAATCCATTTTGTATTCCTATATGAATCTTTATAAATCGTTCTATGTGTTTTTATATGTCTTCAAAAGGACGACAAAGATGTATTCCACTGTCATATATGAATATGGTTTACAAATGCCGATACTCAAATTCAGAAACTAGTATCCAGTTTAAGGTGAATTCGAATATTTGGAACACTTCATGTCCAACTCAAATGTCACACGCAGCATAATGTGTACTCCCATTTAGATATGTACACAAGCGATGTATCAAGATTCAAATACCGAGTCAATCAACCAAGAATGTACAGAACTAATAGACATATAAACACTTATAGAGTATATGGATCAATAATATCAACTAACATACATAAGCCAGGCCGCTGTACTTTTTTTTGCTACAACAACACCTTTTTTTAGCCAGCATCTTAGCCCTTTCCGATGCGTGCCATGGTCCATCTATACTACTACTATTGCTGAATGCACATTCAGCCCGATTGGCATATTTGTAGATCTGGCACAGCAATCCAAATGAAATGTCTCCGAGTCTTATCAATTAATACAGACTTGTGCTCAAATAAAATTACAAACCAAAAAAATATATATTACATGATCTCTAAAACAAATGGTTTGATTGATTACATGAACAGACAACACAAAGTTTATTCAACTATGGAAAGAACATTTCACCTATGATTTACCAAGTAGGAATTTAATTTCCTTTTTTCCTTCAGGACCTTAACAATCTGGTCAGTCTCAGCTTGCTTCGTTTTGAAATCCACCAAATATTTAATGGTTGTCTTGAGTACTGCTTGTGATTGTGTTGTTTGCTTCCTCAACGTGTCAACTTCATCTCTAAGTGCAGAAGCAGAATCTCTTTCTACCACTAGTTTAGCCTCTAGAGCATCAGCAGTTGGCAATTCATAATGCATGATTGGGCCGGTGCCACTGTTGTGGGATGATGCAACGTCCATGGGGACCTCGCTCTTTGATCTTGGGCTAACCTGTTTTGCTATTAAAGTTCCGATTGGATTCAGAAAAGTTGAAGTTAGCAAAACATCTCAGCCGGGAGTTATAACAGCAAACCAGTTAAACAAACAAGGAATTAAAGAGTTTCAATTGGATGCTGAAAAGTACTCCCTCCGTCCCATAATGTAAGACGTTTTTAACACTATGCTAGTGTCAAAAAACGTCCTATATTATGGGACGGAGGGAGTAGTTATTAACATCATTGTAACCCGCTGTTGCAGCAGCAAAGCAGTTAAACAAACAAGTAGATATTTAAGTTAAGGCAAACAGGTAATTCTTAACAGTAAGTATCAAACACATAGATAGGCACATTCTACAATATGATTAATAGGCTGTGCCATTATGTAATCAGTAGCAAACTAAATTAAGCCTAGCAACGTAATTGAACAATTTTGCAACAAGTGGCTAACTAAAATTCCGAGAAGCAGGTAACTGAACTTACGCTAGTTCTTTGTACAGGCACACTGCAACTTCTTTTTCGCTTACAAGGTTGTACAAAGGAGTCCATGGCATCAATTGCTTGGATACGCAGTCCCAATACTTCTTTCTTCCCACACTGCATGGGTAAGTCGAATGGTTAATCTGGTAAGATGGTGCATCCTTGATCTGTTATATGAGGACGTGTAGTCAGACTAGTTGTAGCCAAACACATCACACTGGCTTTTACTATATATTTCATGCGATTACTTTTGGCATATCGAGATCTAAGCAATCTACAATAGGATGAAAAGACTGGCATCCTTCACATTATTGGCAAACTCAGTTCATGGAAACAAGCAATTCAACCATTCTGTGGGTAAATCAAAAGCGCCACTAGAATATTTTTCACTATCCAATCATACAGGCAAAAAGGTGCGACGCCACCTTAGGGGCTGGTATGGGCGGCCGCCTCAGGTGGCTGGAAAGTGTGCACCTAGTTTGAGTCGTCTAGGTTGGCCCACACTAGTTTTGTTCGTCCCAACGCACGAGCAGGCAATGTAAAAAATGAAGAAAAATATTTCAATTTGGATGGGCCAATAACATAAGTGCAAGGCAGGCCCTATAGCAGGCTCGCGGCCCAAACGAGCGCCTCCCATATCGATCGGCACCAGGAAAAATCCCAATTCATTCGCTCCAGCCTCCAGTCTGGTTCGCTCCTAACCTAGCCGCCGCTGGACAGACCGACACAACACTTCCTCGCGCTATCGTTGGAGGGCGGTCACCGGGCTTCAAGCGAACGGAAGGACAAGAAGATGAAGATCCAACCCTGGATGTAGCCTGCGTGGGAGGCAGCGGCGGCAGCACGGGCATGGCATTGAGCTTGCACAAATGGACAGTCACAGCTTGCAAGAGTAGCATGCGCAACGAGCAGGTACATCACACCCCTGATTATATCTAATTCAACTCTTCAATTTCTGGCCAATAGTTAAACCTGACGGTGTTGTAAAACTGCTTGTATGTAGGGAATCTATGAGAAAATGAAACCAATTTCTACTTATTTTATAACTCCCCCAATCAATACTGAACTGACTGAATCTGATGTATCTAATCAAGTTTCCAGTGCAAACATCAATCTCATGTTGTTCTTGAGCCTGAAGTGTCTAATGAATAGACTGCTAATGAAGGATTTGATGCAAACATTTTACATGCTCCTGGTGATGAACATATAGTGTCTAATGAGGGATCTAATGCAAGCATTTTGCAAGATCATTGATGGATTTAGTGTCTAATGATGATCTACTATGTTGAGAGAGACAGAGATTTGCAGGCATTGATGACAAGCAAATTATAGTGCATTTTCATAGCTTGAGGAAACATCGAGTCCATCTACCAGAAAGTCCCCGTATCATGACAACATAGCATAAATACTTTTCTAATCTGCTGTTTGAAACTATTGGCATACTTGTGCAGGATAGATATATTGATATGCAGTTTGCGCACTGGTTATACGTGCAATTACACTTCGATATTTTCAGCCAGAGAATGAATAATTCAGGCAGGTACAGACCATGTTTGTAGTCCTTATACACCATGTTGCATTTTATGTTTTTTGGTGCTTGCATCATTTAGTGTTTATAATCTGAACTACTTTGGATCATTAGCTGGTTTTCAAAGTGCATGTAGCTTCACATTTCTCAAGTTATGTTGATTTCCGGAGTGCAAGTGCCTTCGTATTTTTTTAAGTTAAATGTTCACCCCTGGTAACTTGAATTCGTGGATCAACCACTGCACACAAATCATACACGAATGCCAGTATGAATTAAATGAAATACAGGGACTTACTGTAGCTCGTTGTACAGGCTCGCTGCAGCTCTGCTTGCGCTTGGGATGTTCCATGTACAAGTCCATGTTACCACTTGCTTGGATGTGCAGGCCTTGTGCTCCTTGCATCCCCCTCTGCATTTTTGAAACAGCGAATGGTTGATCAAATAAGAGGAATCGACCTTGATGTTGTACTGGAGGACAGATACTTACAAGGTTATATGAGTGTGCAGGATGTGTACCAGATCCCGTAGCCCCATCATGCTTCGCTAAAAAATGGATTTGCTTGTTTCAGATGATATCTCCAGAAGAAATAAGAGTTAAAGTCAGAGTTGCATAGGCGTGTAAGCTAAGAGAGCAGTGAAAGGATATCCAAACATCGTGGGAACAGTGCACAAGGGAGTGATGTGTGGATACCTAGTTCGGGCAGGCATTTGGGCATGCTCGCCTAGCTAGAGTGTGGGTCACTTCAGAGCCGTTGAGGGTGATGCGCTGGCGTTGGCTGGCCGCGCACGGATGCAGATCTTGAGTGGTAGCAGAGCGCTATGATGCGGTGGACGAGACTGTTGGTGAAGCCCCAACGACCTCGGGGGGCGGAGGTGCGACGATGTGCTTGGTGAAGTAGCCCCGGTGAGCTAGAAGACGGCATCGGTGAAGCGCACCTGATGCGGTGGAACTCGGTGTCTGTGAGGCATGTCAGTTGCGGCGGCCGACGTTGTCGATGGACCACCCGATGCGGCAGACGAGGGCGTAGATGAGGTAGCTCCGGTGCGGTGGTGAAGCGTGACCGTCATCTTCGTCGTCGTCGTTCGGCACAGAGGTGGGGAACGGTGGGGAAAGAGACGAGACGAGGGGCGATTCGAGGGATGGCGGCGAATTAGGGATTTGAGCAATCTGGGCGCGGAAGGGGATGGTGGAGAAGAGAGATTTTGCAGGGCTGGAATTGGGGCCGCCAGATATTTCCATCCGAAACATGGAAGCGCGAACTTATATTGTCGTTGTCCTTTTTTTGGGGGGAGGGGGGGTGGGTGGCTGGGTGCTACGCGTCTGTCCGACACACACGACCACCCCGACAGGACTACGCTTCGGTGCCTTAAGGCACCTGCCTTTGTGTCCATGACATGGGGGCCCAATAGGTGGCTGGCCCACATGTCAGTCACCCAAGGGTTGTTGCCTTTAAGGCACCGAAGCAGCGTCCACCCCGACACGATCCTGGTCTGCCTGGTGCGCCTACATTTGAGAATGCAAACGAATCTTCTTTCATTTTCAAACGAATCTGTATGTATTACCATGCCCGTGTTTTCCTTGCAATAATTAGTCATTCGAAACGAGATACTCCATCCGTTTACTTTTGTAAGTCGTTTCAGACAACTTAAAATGAACTGTTTTGCACATTGTCCAAAATGTCTTCAAGGTCTTATAAAAGTGAACATAGGGACTACTATAAATTAATTAATGAGGAGTTATTTGAAAATAATCGAAACGATACCCATGCTAACGTGGATTAGAGTGTGTCACATAATTAGTTATTTGAATTAGAGTGTGTGTCACATAGTTAGTTATTTGAATTAGAGTGTGTGTCACGTAGCGATCTCCAATTCTAACGTGGATTTCGCGTTTCACTGTATCCATGCTACTTTTTTAATACAAATTCATATGTATATGATGAACACCATGGTAGTGAGAAAACTTTTGGATGGATTCAAACATATGACCTACAAAATAGCACAACAAATTGAGCCAATGTCAACTTTTTGAAACTTAGTATGGCACGAATTCGAAAAAATTACCCGTATGCCTGGTCCTTGGTTCAAATCTTACAATGTACACCGAATTGAAACATCGATATTAAGTCTCGTACTATGTAAATTCAAATGTTGTTTTTAGTCCCCCCCCCCCCCGCGCGCGC
>NC_041387.1:163888480-163906127 GCF_002162155.2 Triticum dicoccoides | reverse complement strand
CACAAACGCTACATACTTCCTGTATCGGCCAATCTTCCTCTCCTAACCACCTTAGCAAGCTATCGGTTTCCAACACACGTTCATTCTTTCTCTCCATGTTTCGATCTCTAAGTCTCTCAACTACACAACCCCTTTTTCCACTCCTGTTACCAAATGTATTTACCTCACACACCCGCCATTGGACCCCATGCCGAGCTCTCTCTCTCTTCCCCCTCTCCCTCTCACCCACTCGCGCTAAATACATGCATTGCCTATCTAGCCCCCCCAACCTCTCGTGCGCACGAACGCACGTTGTATATCTAGGTCACTCCCTCGAGTCTGTCTCACTCTTTCTTCCGCACGGCGGGCCACACTCGCTCAATCTCGCTCTCTTTATCTGAGTCTCGTTTAACCTCGTTTTCTTTCACACACAAATGATATATCTCCCTGTTCGGGCCTCGATCGACACACTCTATATTCTCTCATGCAGATTGTCTATCTAGGTCAGTCCATCCAAGCCGCCGCCACTCTTTCAACCTCATGGTGGGCCACGCTCGCTCAATCTCTCTCTCTCTCTCTATGTGTGTGTGTGTGTGTATGTCTCGATTTACCTCGCTCTTTCTCGGACAAAAACGATATATCACCATGTTTGAGCCCAATTCGACCTATTCACATTGTATACTCTCTCACGCACATCGTCTATCTAGGTCACTCTCTCCAACCCGTCTCACTCTTTCGATCGCACGGCGACCCTATGTGATCGGTTGACCTTGCTTCCTCCCACGCACAAAATATATCTACACGTCTATGACTGGATCATCTCTCAAGCTCTATCTTACAGCCCTCACCCTTACCAAAAGCTCAATCGGACAATATCTCTCCAGAGCATATATATTTGTTCAATGAATGTCAGACCACACTCACTTTGTCTCTCTATCTATATGTCTCTCGATTGACCTCGCTTTCTCATACCGTATCTTCCATGCGTTGAAGCTACTACCTCTCCATCCCTCGCAAAGCCGGAGCTATTTACATTGCGAGGGGCACTCCAACCTTGGATTAATTTGTGTAGGCATTTATTCCGGTCGGTTTAGATTATATTTTCGTAGCATTCGGCCCACAACTACTCCAAACGCCGTTGCAACCCACGCAACTCCCCTAGTTGATTTCCCACTGGCTCGGTCATCACTCTCTCGCACGTCCTTTCTCACCTTCAACGTCGCACCATGGTATTATTGAAAAACTATGTTATTCTCTTTAATTATTATAAATAAGCTACAAAACTACACACCGATAGTCCACTTGGAATGGAACAAATTTCGACCCACAAATTAAAGTGCTACAAACTACACACCAAGGGGCCCACGTGTCATGAAGCAAATTTGGACCCATATACAAATTAAAAAATAAAGGACGAGGATCGAACATGCGACCGGGCCTTCAAGCCGCACGTCAATAGGCAACATACGTAGAATAGCAATGTTTGTTGTACCCCCTTTGTTCACATAATGTTTTTATATTACCACAGCCTAATTAATGGATAACATGTAATATTATTTTTAGTACTATTCGCCTTCACTTACTGGTGGGTTCCATGTGTGCTCTCTCTCTCCTCCCCTTCTGCGTTTAGACGCACGGGCAAACAGAAAGAACTCGCGGGCGATGTTTCCGTTGACCATATCTGGACGCGTTCACAACTCACAAGTCACGGCACCAGTTTCACGTACTAGCAGCACTAGTCAGTGTGTACGTGCAATGCACGTTAATTTAGAAGTATATTAAGTGCATGCGGATATTAACTACTAGGATATTATTTGCGTGTTGTCATGTGATTAGCACTATTTTTGGCATGAAATTAACTGCACGCTAAATGTGTTGAGCGCTCGACATTGAAGCAGTCTAGGTCGTTGGATGACAAGGAATACATGTGGCTTGATGATATTTTATATTTAATATGATACGGCTCTAGCAGAACATTCAATCGATCAAACCATGCATTTTGTTCAGTCTGACTCCGACTTTAAATTATACGACGATCGATATAAAATAAACGGAAATGTTAAACGTTCGGATTTTAAGCATGGCAATCCGAACGTTTTTCATGGAAAATTTAGATTACGCGGCGGCGGCGGGGGCGTCTCGCGGTGTGAAGCGGATCCTCTGCCGTGCTCTGTGTGTCGTCGGGCCACCGACCAACGGTGACGGCGGCGTCTTGCACCGTTGTTGGCGTACTCCTGGATGTTGTCCTCGCTTCAAGGAAGGCCAAAATGTTCTGGACTTCAGAGCGAGTCAACTGGCGGGAGGAGGCGACTGGCGTTGGTGCAAGGAAGCGGTCGACGGCGGCCATCCATGCCGCTGAGGGGGGCACTGGCACCCGCGCGGGGACAGGCGCTGTCAACGGCGCGGTGGAGACGTTTGTGTGCATGGGCACCGGCACGGGCGCGCACATCAGTGCACGCGCAGGCGCATGCGCTGGCAGGTGCACGGGCACCGGCACGGGCGTGCGCGTCAGTGCATGCGCAGGCGCATGCGCTGGCAGGTGCACGGGCGCGTGAAAGTCGGCGAGGACCTCGTGGAACCCCGTGGCATCAAGCTCAGCGACAATGTGCGGCTCCCAGCCCATCAATGCCACGGGGATGGGCGCTGGCGCAGTCGGAGCGATGGGAGCCGGAACGGGAGCGGGGACAGGCGCGACATCTTCCCGCAAGGCCAGTTCAAGCTCATCCCAAAGCGCCTTATGTTCTTGAGACTCCGGCTGGGTGTCTTTCTCATGAAACTAGAACACTAAGGGCAGACCATCGTGATGCAGCATGGCGTACGTTTAGGTCAGGCTAGTTGGAGGTAGACGACAGGATAATCGGAGAGGAAGAGAGAGGATTGTAGCGATATCGGGTAGTGCGGGGTTGATTTTAAACTGCGGCGCGGGCGACATTAAAAGTGGGAGCAGTTGGGACGACGGTGGGCGGCGGAGCCTGGTCAAAGGGCTCGCCTCCCGGTGAGTCTGCACAGCGGTCTGCTCGCACACCTCCCTAACAGCCGGCGCAGCGGTCTGCTCGCACGCCTGCCGTCGACTCACACGCTTGCTGGGACGGCACCTGCCGATGAGAAGCGGGGACTCGTGGCGGCACGTAAACGCCCACGGTTTCAATAGTGAAAGCGTTCGCCTTAACGTGACAGGTCTTTTCCCTCAAAAAACGTGGCAGGTCTTTGTTCCAAAATACCTTGGCTCTTCATTTGTGCAACTTGTCATAAGCAGCTTGTCTCGAATTGAAGAAAAAACTTACGAAGTAATATTTGTGCCATATCATGTGACCATGCTCAGTTTCAAGAATTTATGCTCCCTTTTGGATTTTCTGAAATTTAAGACCCAGGATTCGAAACAATATCATAACTTGCATCATGCAATAAATTTTGAAGCCGTACATCTGTCCTGTTGTATTTCGTAAAAAAGGATTTGGTCAAACATTTTGCTTAGTTAAACCTCCTTTCCGGTTTATAGGGCTCAATTCAAAAATCTCACCAACCAAGGTAGATGGTGAGTGGTGGAACAATTGTTGTAGTTTGCAAAACCACTCAATTAATGCGCTTGTTTTCCTCAAAAATTGTGTTTATGAATGCATTAATTGCAATGCATGCATGCATAAAGTACATGCATTAGTCAATTTTCTCTTAATACTTGCATGTAATGATTTATTGCACCTTGAAATCTGAACATGTGATGGGGAACAACCAAATTGAGACTTATAAAATGGGAAAACTAAAATTTTGAGATAAGCCCTATAAACCGGAAAGGAGGGAGTAAAAGGATAATCCCTCCGTACCAGTGCATTGCCTGATATATTAACTCAAGTACTAGGAACGAACAAAAAAAGTACGGAGTACTAGGCACGAACAAACGGGCTCAATTCTGTGCTCATCCTGGTGTAGTACTACTACTACTACTAGGCAATTCAGTTGGCGTGTGACATTGACGAGCGGCGACCGAGGGAATTGAACCGTGCTCGGCACGGTAGGTAACGTTGTCTAGTTACTAAAGCATCCCTCCGTTGTTCATCAGTAGTCATTATGGACCGGGGACATGAGGGGAATTTCCTAGGGCTGGAATTCTGGCCGCCAGATATTTCGACTTGAAACGCCGAGGCTCGACTGGTTGGGGTTTCCTAATGTGCGTACCACGCACGCCACCGAAGGACACGAGCCCGTTTTTTTAGGATCAACACGAGTCAAGGTCTGGCTGGTACGCCATTGGGTCCTACCATTTGAGAATACGAAAGGAACCTTTTAAATTGCCGAACGAATCTATGTGTATTACAATACCCATATTTTCCTTGCAAATACTAATCTCAACGTGGTAAATGATTTATGACGAGTCGTTGAATTAGAGTGAATTTGTGATATAGTGATCTCAACGTGGATTTCACATTTCATGGTATCCCTACTAAGTTTTCCAATGCAAATTCAACTTTAAAAGATGAACAATATGAAGGTTAGAAAACTTTGTATGTATCAAGCATATCACCACACACACACACACACACACAGACACACACGCACGAACACAACAACAATCCAATAAGTATAGTGCATCTATTTTTCCAACCCATGCATGTATGGCACGAGTTCAAAAATACTCCTTCTCTTCCTAAATATTAGTCTTTTAGAGAGTTCAACAAGTGACTACATACAGAGCAAAATTAGTGAATCTAGAGTCTAAAATATGTCTATATACATCCGTATGTGCCAGTCCATTTGAAGCCTCTAAAAGACTAATATTTAGGAACGAAGGGAGTAAAATGTAAGACATCCGTGGTCCTTAGTTCAATTTTTAAAATGAACATGAAACTGAAACATGAATATTAAGTCTAGTACTATAGTACATGCAAATGTTGTGTTTAGGCGGAGCTATGATTGTCGGGGGTCAACCCCTCGACCTTAGATAAAACTGTGGAGCTCTGTTTAGGGTTGTTTAGATTATATTTGTTCCCACCCTCCCAAACACCGATTGGTTGTGCACCCCCACCCCTCCTCCCCGGGAGAATATCATGTGCCCCCATACCTTACATGCTATATGCCGATACGAGTTGCTTGGAGCTTGTAGATCTGAGATATAGCAGCTCGCATGACGTGTCTTAATTTTTTTTGCAGGAAACCTTGATGAGTTTGAGAATTGCGCACTATTTGTACAAAAACTACTTAGATGCCCTTTGATCCCATATCCAAGGACCTCGAAGCTCGTATCACCGTAGCATCTAAGATGAAGAAGGACATCATATTCTCCTGTATGTAAGAATATCATGTGCCACCACACCTTAGATGCTTTGGTGATACAAGCTCTTCGGAGGCGTTGGATTTGTGACCCAACACCTCCTCGGTGGTTCGAATGGGTTTTTGTAGAAAAGCCCCAAAAGATTTCGGCCACTGCTTACAAGCACAAAGACTGCTCAGATGCCATTGGATCTTAGATCAAACGACCTCCAAGATCGTGTCACCGTAGCATCCAAGCTGCGATAGCACCTTATGTTTTCTCGCACGCGAGAGTATGAGGTGCTCCCGCACCGTAGATTCTATGGTGATACGAGTTCACTGAGATCTAACGGCCCACAGTAGGAGGTTTGAATGTTTTTGCAATATACGGCTGATAGAGTTTGGGAAATGCGCAGAAAGTACAAGTATTATGCATGTGCCATCTGATCACTGATCATACGACCTAGATGCTCATATCACCGTAGCGGGTAATTAAGCTACGGGGAGCACCTAATATTAGCACCGGGGAGCCGTTGGATCGAAGATGCAGCGGCACACACGAGGCCTAAATGTTTTATTTGCAAAAAAAAACTTTGGAGAGTTTGGAAATTGCGCATAATTACAAAGACTACTCCCAAGCCATTGGATCTCACTTCCAACGGTGTAAAAACTCGTATCATCATAGTATCTATGCTGCGGGGTGGATGTGATATTCTATGCCGCTGTCATTTTTGTTCTTAAACTTGCAAAATACGTGTAACTCGTGCCTTAACATGTCTAACCGCGCAAAGTGTTTGTTCAAAAAAAACCATCCTACACTGAAATATCGGAACAACACACGGGGGTCCCACTTGTCATTAATCAAATTTGGACCTAAAACTAACAAATCTGAAAGACGAGATTCGAACTGGCAACCTAGACTACAAAGCGTAAGTCGATAGCCTGAAAAAACGAACGGTTGTTGGCTTTGTCCCATAAATTGATTGTATACAGTACTTGCGTTGAGTAGAGTAGAGGGAGTGCCTCGTCAACACGTGCATGACCGTTGTCTCACTTGCGGGTGGTCCCAGGTCTGCGATCTCAGTCTCTCTTCTCTCCATCGTCTAAGCTTTGCACGGGCACACACGAAGAGCGGCGCTAGCTTGCCGTGGTGTTATTACAAATATAAAAAAGCTTGGAAAATAGAAGAATCGCCTAGAACAAGAGACGTTGCGGCTGGTCGAGACGGAGCTAACCGTGCCACATTTGCATGATGAAGCTATGTGGCTAGTGGGGTGTTTTCGACCGACTGGCTGGGTCCCGAGGTCGAACCATAGGTACTACGTCTGATACAGTATATTTTTACACGCACATTTTTCCTTCTGCCGAGACGTGGCACACCCTATCGTGCGGTTTCGGGGTCCTCCCTGGTGGTGCACGCATATATTCTTCCTGACGTGGGACGCCCTACCGCGCGTTTTCTGGGTCCTCCTCGGTCGTAGCGCCGAAGCAAGTAAATGAGTCGTCAAATCACGAAAGACCACCTTTCCCGCCGAGCAGTGAAGCATGGTGGCTAGCTAGTTGGGCTAGTTCGACCGATTAGCTAGGCCGCCACCACATATGTTTTTTCACCCCTTTTTTATCTACTTGACGGCAGGTAAATTTAAATATCCACCGCGGTGTTGCTCTGGTGTTTGGGTGCGGCAGGATTTTAAATTTTTTGATTGACGGGAGCAGGCGCGGCAGGATTTTAAATTTTTTGATTGATGGGAGCAGGCGTGGTAGCAATTAGTCACGATGACTCCGCCTGTAAAAACCCACTGCTCCCTGATGTGAGAAGTCGTCGACTGGTGTTTTACCGTGGTGAAAACCAAAAGATTCCCTGCTCCTCGGCTGGCTCCCTCCGCCTTCCTGTAGATTGCATTGCCTTTCAGCCGTTTCGCATCCTTTGCTTCCTCTCCCCATTGCTTCTACCTAGTGCCATGGCGGCGTAGCAGATCACGGAGTCTGAGGTGAGGCGCCTGACACAGGAGCTCCATGCCAAGGATGCGGAGCTCAGGGCCAAGGACGTGGAGCTCCGTCAGCTCAAGGAAGAGAGGAGTGCCATGCTCCTCCATTATGTGCGGGAGTTCACGGAGCTTCAAATGCGGCAGGCGTCCACCACAAAGATGCTCGAGGCATCGACGGCGTTGCTGCAGAATGCGGGAGATACGATAGGCCGGGGAGCCGGCTGGAGCGCGAGCGGGCCGATCGTGACGAGGTCTAGGATCGCCTCAGCAACTTGGTGAACCAAGTTGCCACGCACGTGTTGCGGCTGCGTGATGCCTACCGTCGTGCCAGCGCGATGATGCCGGACGTCGCGCTAAACCCATTCGACCACCCGGTCGACTTCAACGAGCTGCGGCTTCCTGACCTGGTCTCCTTCTTCATGTATATCTCCGAGGAGCTGAGCCGTCTTCGCTCGATGGTGGGGGCTGAGCTGGACAAGGAGGGGTTGCGCGCTGCCCTCGCCGTTGCCGGGACAATCCTTTCAGGGCTCCGTCACTGGAATCCATTCGTGCCATTGGACGCCGTCTTTGATGAGCTGGCTCCCGTCGACCGGGAGCGGGCTCTGTGGGTGGTTGCACCCTGCATCACCAACATCGTGCACCTCGAGAAGCAGAGGGACTTCGGTGGTGTTTAGGCGCCCTCTGCATGGGCATGTACATGTCTTGGTGCAACATGACCGTTCGATCAAACTCAGACGGTGCAGATCCGTCACTGTAGCACAAAGCATGTGGGTGTGTTTGGTTGCATTCTCATCTCAATATAGTTGTTTCCTCTTCGTGTATTTTTGTCAACCTACTAGTGTGGACTCATGCACCCTTCATGCACTCTGCCAAACACCCAAAAGTGGGTTGAGAAGGGAAATTTTGCTCCCATCCCGTGCACCCTTCATACACCCTGTCTAACACTATAGGATGTGCTTCATATGGTTCATGTTTCATGGAGTACTGTAGCACCGTACTCTCCGTGCGCTGTGGACATGGTTCTGTTAACATTGATCTCACCGTTCATTCTCGACCGGACAGTCGAAAAAGCGGTACTATGTTACATATAGGAGTAGTTGACATGCGCACAACACTAGAACAAGATTGTGTAGTACTGACATATGAACCACTGCACATGCCTAGTAGTAGGAGCACTGTGTATGTTCAAGTGGTTGCCGTGTTTCGCACTCCTCCGTCGTAAGAGTGGAAACGCTTACTGTAATCATTTTTTTTCTTCAGAATGAAAAACAGTGGACACGCTCTACCATGCGGATCCTCCTCCAGCCATGCACTAAATTACTCACTTTCACTGACGTGTG
Organism: Triticum dicoccoides; assembly: GCF_002162155.2. Lineage (NCBI taxonomy): Eukaryota > Viridiplantae > Streptophyta > Magnoliopsida > Poales > Poaceae > Triticum > Triticum dicoccoides. The sequence continues at coordinate 163,897,576 of NC_041387.1, read as the reverse complement.
GGACAGCCAGCACCTAGGTCCACCAGCCATGCACTAAATTACTCCGTAGTAGAGTGACGGTAGACTACCCCGATCGAACCGCCGCAGTAATGCCCAATGAGCCATCAAATCACAAAGCCCCCTCCTTTCTAGCAGTAAGTTGGATGGACGAAGCAACCATCATTTCACTCTTCTCTCTCAGCTTCCTCTCTTGAAGAAAAGCCCCACTCGCTTTGCTTCTCCCTCATCTTGTTCCTCCTTTCACTCTTGTCTCTCAGCTTCCTCTCTTGGATGGACGCCGGAGCACCGGCCGATGTGATGTCTATGGCTCTGGCCAAAACCGTCGAGGCTCATGGTACGAAGAAGCGCAAGCACCCCGCCGAGACTACCGCAGACAAGCTCAAAGCCATCGCCCTGTCCAAGCCCCCCTCTCCGGGATCCCTCATTAAGAAAGTCCAGGTAATGTCTCTTGTTGACGATCTTTTTCTCAATCTTGATCATGTTTTTTCATCTAACACACAGTACTAGTATTGGTAGTACAACTTTCTGGGTGATCTTGCATGTGATTTTAGTGTGCCAAATGACGGTTCTAAATTCCTCTTTTGACCAAAACATGCGAGAGGTTGACACTGATTTCTTATAGATTACTTTGCACTACTCCCTCTGTCCCAAATTTCTTGTCTTAGATTTGTCTAGATACGAATGTATCTAATACTAAAATGTGACTTGATACATCTGTATCTAGACAAATCTAAGAAAAGAATTTTGGGACGGAGGGAGTACTTTATGAACATCAATGCTACCTTTTAAGAGGGTATATTTGCCTCAGTAACTTGTGTTATGGATATTGCATGTAATCCCTCTTCTCCCATGCCTTTGAAGACATGTTCTAGTGTCTTTGTTCACTCATTTCTGTGCGTATATGTAGTCATATATGGAGTATAATATCGAAAATCATCTTATATTTCTAAACGGAGGTAGTAATGAAATATGGTTTCTGTTTGAATTAGAACCAGGTCCGCGGAGGAGATGAAGTTCTCAAAGTCATGCCGTGTGAACTGGAAGACCTGATGATGAGTTCTACTGCTGAACTATCCAGCTGCTGTGTCCTTGTCGCCACGTGTCCTGAACTAGTGTTTTCCTGTAGCATTGTTGTCAGGCGTGTTCTCGAGGTTGTACTTGACCACAACAATTTCCTGGCTGTTCCTTCGATTACGAAGGTTGTGGTTCTTGTAAAGCTTCCCAACAAATCTGATGCGGCCTGTCTTCATCATCATGTTTATGAGTGGAAAGACCACTCTGTTAGGTTCTCCAAGGTTGACAAGATGGTGATGGTGCATGTAGATATCTCACACGAAGTCCATGGCCTAGTCAGTTATGCGGGGTTCATCCCATAGGTCGGTGGCAAGAAATAGTCTGCAGAGTTTAGTTAGTGCAACTTTGCTTGTCTGTAGTAAGTACTATTGTTCACTACTTGATTTGTGTTTGTGAACCCTGTATTGTTTATTAGTACTGCCGGTTTTGGTGTGTGGTCAGTCCTGAGAACGGTCTATGTTAATGTCTGTCCACTCAATTTAGTCTATACATTTTGAAGTATCCAGATCATATTTTTTGTGAGGACGGTTTATGAATTATGGTTACACTCCAATATCTGTATGCATCGCAGGGTTTATCGCACCCACCAGGATTTCCAGTCCCATGGATGTTCGGTCCATACGATTTGTGACGACCTTTGGACTGTCCTGCTTGTGGGAGTAGGCAGGGCCCCTGCATGCCACGCGTAGTTGGACGATCAATCTTCTGTTTAGTACTTCAACATAGTGATTTCCTGGTAAGGATTCACCCGTGTCACATCAAGTAAATCTTATTGATTTACTGTCTAAATCTTATTGATTTAATGTCATGTTTTCTTTCTTTTCCTGCAATTTTACGATGCAAGTTTTGCCATGTGACATTCATTACAGAATAAACCGTTTGGTTTTCTCTACGATGGCTATTTTTGTAGGTTTCACTTCTTATGTCGTGTCAGTAACAAAGGCACTGTCCATCACTTATATTACTGGAAAAAATTGGATCAGTCTGTTGTCTGAGTACAAGCTGAATCCCTATGATGAACTGCAGTTTGGTTTAACAAAAACGCCACAATTAGTCCTTCTCGCGTTTAAAAGAAATGAAGAAAAAAACTGGATCATGGTCATGGATCCTAGTCAAGTTAGAAAGCTGATCATAGCAGACCAGACACGATCGCCGCTGTCTCGCACAGATCGAGCACCGGCAGTTGCTCTAGCACTGACAGCGGCAGCAGCTCAGTCTGATCTAGCTGAGGATTGGGCACCGACCGCGTCAGCGGATCAGTCTGATCTACCGGAGGATCGGGCATCGACACTGGCACCAGCTCTACAAGGAGCACCATCTCCGGTAGCAGTAGCGACTTCGGCACCTGCATCAACACTTGCACTTGCATTTGGTCTGGCCCGTGCAGTTGCGCCGGCAACAGACTGGGCTGCAGTTCGCACTTCATATACCAAAGTCCTTACAAAAACCGACATGCCCACCTTCTTGGTAAGCATTGGCCGCCCAAGTGCTTCGTTCTTTTTTCTTTCCATGTTGTTTCACATGATTCACTGTGTTGATCTAACTGTTTGGGTATGTCTTCTTGTTTTCAAACAGAGAATTCCTAGAGCAACGAGGGAGTCGTTCAACAATCCGGGCGACCGCGGCCAAGTTTCTCTTACCATGTGCAGCCTTGGTGTGAATGAACCTGCTCAATATACCGTAAGTACAAAGGATGGTCGCATGATGATTGATGCTAAAGGATGGTCAAGGTTCAAATCTAAATCATATCTTGCAGTAGGGGATGATGTCAAAATCGAACTTTCTCGGCAAGTAGAGCTGGTCCAAATCAACTTTGAAATTCTTCAGTAGCAGCAAGCAACTGCCGAACTGATCTATCCTCCGAGAGATTTTGATGTAATAATATGGCATGGTGAAACAAGTGTCCTATGTGTATAAGTAGTACGACAGTATTATTTATCACATGGTATATTGTTGATAGAATTGCAACTCTAATTGCTGGTTAGGAACTGTTGTTCGATTTCATTCCAACAGCTGCCGTGCTTTATTCAATTTTGTGTATTCGCCTTGCGACAGCATCTAAAACCAGCGCAGTACCGATCGCTTGCAATATGAAAAGCGCTGAGGTAGAACACATCGGCCCCCAAACATGCAGCGTCGGCCCGCAGCCCAAAGTCCAGAACCGTGAGCCTATTTGAGTATTATATTCTCAGCTGAACCCCCATAAAAAAGCTGAACCCCCATAATGCCCGTGCGTTGCAGAGGGAGTATATTTCTAGGCAAGGTGAGCCTGTGATATAAAAGATTTGTATATTTCTTTACAGAGGGAGTATCTCTCTGTCAAAAAATATATTTATGTGTAACTAGTTACTCCTGTCTTTCTACTTCCTTTCGCTGATATGTGGGGCAACCGGCAACGGGGTCCACGTGCCATATGCACAAATTAGAGTGCACAACTTCACGGTAGACACATCCCGGTCGTAGCGCCGCAGTAATGCCCAATGAGCCGTCAAATCAGAACCCCCCTTTCCAGCTTTAGCAGTAAGCTGGACGGACGAAGCGGCAATATTTCACTGGGCCTGAATCCCCTTCTCCCTCGTCTGCTTGTTCAGAGAAAACCCCCGCTCGGCGATTGCATAGGGTTTTCTCATGGAGAACCAGGTACGAATTCTTCATCCTTCCCTGATATATCCAAGTCCCTTAGTTGCAGGTAATCCTAAGATGGCAGCCGCCGCCGTTGATGCATTTTTCTTCGTACTGAATCTAGTGTGTTTCGGTTGTAGTGCCCAAAGTGCGAGTACCGTACAGATTTCTGCGCCCACGGCGAGACGCCACACTTGTTCCTTCTCATCCTACCACAACATTTTGAAACATGCACAGTATGTTCCTAGAATCCTCTTCTCTATCCGGGAGGGTGATTTTTTTTGAACATGCTGTGTTCTCATATTATTTTCCTATAGTGTATTATTTGCTCTGCCAGAACACATGTACTCAAGATGCTCGGCCTTGCCATAACTGAATACACTAGTTTAATGGTCACAGTGAAGACAATCCATGGATATTGATTCCGAGTTGGGTTCATGAACCAAGAAGATCGCTGCTTTTTATGGCCGAACTTGGATAAACTTTCTCAAGTGTTACAGACTGAAAGTTGGTGCACGAATGTTGATGGAAATAGCAGAACCTGGTCTCATATTCACTGCGATCTTCCACCCCGACGTTGTTCCAATTGTTCATCCATGTTAGTTTTGTATCTGGTTCTTGCTTGTTGCCTCGATTACTTCTTAATCCTCCTATTCTGTCTAACTAATCACAATTTAACTTTAGAAGTAACAACGAATCTCTCACGAAGATGCTACTTCTAACTAATATTGTCTTATAATTGGTGTCACATGTAGGTTTTTTCAGAGTTAAGCAGTCTACTTGTTTGTTACTCTATAATAACTCGGCTGTTACTAATGGCACTGAAGTTGGCAGGATCGACATCCACATGTTCCTACACTTTATTGATCATCTTGAGGTCCTTGTGGGGCGTTTCAATGGTGGAAGGCCACATGGGACATGTGTGCCACTGCTGCACTCGTTGAACAGGTCCAACTGTGTCGAGAAACTTATGGTACGAGCTGTTTTCTGTTATATATGTTGTTCATAAACTATTGCTTATACACAGTTTTACAGTTGTGATTTTCTTGAAACAGGAACTGTCCAGTTCTATTGTTCCTATACAAATGCCTGACCATGGTCGGGTCAGACTTGCTCTTGGTCACAACATGATGTTTATGTCGACCTACTCAATTCCCCTTGGAGGCGAAAAGATACTTATTCGTGGGTGGTCTCAGATAATGAAGGCCTGTCCATCTTGGAGAATAGGAAAGAAGATTATGTTCATGCTTTTCCATGGCTCTAAAGTGAATATCCTGTTTATTGACCACGTTGCGAGATGAAGCCGCTTTCAGAAGGTTGTGGATGCACGGGGTGGCGCCTGGGCCTTGTCCTGGGGCTTGGTGTCCTCACCCTTGGTTAACTGTAGCCTGTAGGCAAAGTAGCACTGTTCGAGGCGTGCTTTGTACGGTTGAACCTGTATAAGTACTGATACTCCTTTCAGCTTTGGTTGTTAAGTGCCCCTGCTGGTTTCAGTTAAGGTTGTTATGTACTCCTGCTGCTTTTACAGTCTGTCGTGTTTCTTCAGTCCTGTCTTCCTCCAGCCGCCAAAACCAAACCAGCACCGGCGGGGCCGCCTGCTTCCGCCTCCCATGGCTGGCTGCGCCTCAGCGCATGCATCGCCGCCCCACCTTCTCCTAAATCATTAACGCCGACGTCCTCCGCGCGCTTTGGTGCGCTCGCCGCAGCGCGTCCCTCTCGCGTTGTCAACGTGGTCAACAAACAACAGGAATCGGCAGTAGTACGTGGAGAGGATGACAGTAGGGGCCCACCACGTTAGCGTATGGAAAAATAAAATGCTTCCTCCTAGTGTTTTCCTGACATTTGGGACCCACGACATTGTGAGCGTATATAGTCAATAGACAAGAGAACACCACAAGATCGGCTGACAGCTGGGACGTAGCTACTCGAGCAGTATTTTTTTTGTTTGGTATTGTTGAGACGGAGCAGGGTTTGAACTGGGCTATGGCGCGTCTAGCCGAGGCTTATATTTTATGTTCACCATGTGACCAGCCCAACTATTTTTTCTTTGTGCAAATGAGCCCAGTTTATTTTTTCTGAAGAATACCCAATCCAGGCCTACTTATTTTTCTACGCCTTGAAAGTAATATGAAATGGGTTGTAAATATAAAAACATATGACAAATTGGCAGTTACTTTATAATTTCTGATTTTTTTTCACATATTCAGATTCCTATTTCACTGGGCATTAACCTAATTCAAATATATCTTCAAAGTACTTTAAATCTGGCTCGACATTTCGGTATTAAAAATAGTTTGGAACCCACAGAAATATGCAAAATTGGCCCTGGCCAACCAAAAAAACGACTGCAATAAATTGCATAAGAAGTTGCCATGAGCTTTATATAAATTATTAAAAAAAGAGGGAGTGGTCTGACTTGTGGCCTATTTAGTTGACGCGTATGCAAGAGTTTTTTAGTTATTATATACTACGTCAACAAACAATTCTAGCAGACGTAACCATTGGATGTCAATCCAACGGCCGTCGTGTTTCTTCAATCTCTGATCTTCTTGCTCCAGCCGCCAAAGCAGCGCCGGCGGGACCGCCTGCTCCCGCCTCCCGTGGCCGACTGTGCTGCCACGCAGGCCTCAACACCCCCTACTACTCCCACCGCTGGCCAGGGCATCCCTCTACTCACCCACACCCATGTTATTCTGCGGCGACGACAACCTCACACCGCAGCCGAACCGGTGAACCCTCGTACTCCTCTCCACGCGGGCTTCCACTGCCGCGTCTTCCCCGGCTCCGCATCGTCACCTTCCTAGGCCTCGCTGTCGTCCACCGCCGTGGTGCTCTCGGCGCGGCGTGGTCAATGTGGTCAACGACCGACTTCCATCAGAAGAGTACTGTACGTGGAGAGGCTGACAGCTGGGTCCATGGCAGCCGCAAGGAAGTGCCTCCTTATTACGCAGAAAATAATTATTCCTCCACCTGACATCTGGGACCCACTGGACGGGCCACCAGTATTTCGCGAAAAAAATGTTTCCCCCTGACAGCTGGGACCCACAGGTCGGGCCACCGTATTTTGCGAAAAAAACGTTCCCCCCGCTGTCAGCTCGGACCCACCGGAAGTGCCTCCTTATTACGCAAAAAAAACGAATACCCCCTGCTAGCTGGGACCAACCTTGGTGGGAGGCTAACTTGTGGGCCTACTAAGTTGACAGGGACGGAGGCCGTTGTCAACTTTAGTCAATATATGAACGATTCTAGCTCACGTGACCGTACGATATCCATCCAACGGCCGTCGTGCTTCTTCAACCTCTGGTCTTCTTGCTCCAGCCGCCCAAAGCAGCGCCGGTAGTGCCGCCTGCTCCTGTCGCCCGTGGCCGGCTGTGATGCCGCGGAGGCCTCACCGCCCCCTACTACTCCCACCGCTGCCAGGCCATCCCTCTACGCACCCACACCCCCTGTTATTCTGCGGCGACGGCAACCTCACACCGCAGCCGAACGAGTGAACCCTCATACTCCTCTACGCGTGGGCATCCACTGCCGCGTCTTCCCCGGCTCTGCATTGTCCCCTTCCTAGGCCTCACCGTCGTCCACCCCCCTGGTGCTCTCGGCGCGGCTGGTCAATGTGGTCAAGGAATGGCTTCCATCGGACGTGGACTGTAGGTGGATAGGCTGAAAGCTGGGTCCACGACAGCCGCAAGGAAGTGCCTCCTCATTACGCGGAAAATAATTATTCCTCCACCTCACATCTGGGACCCACTGGATGGGCCACCAGTATTTCGCAAAAAAAACATTTCCCCCTGACTGCTGGGACCCATAGGTCGGGCCACCGTATTTCATGAAAAAAACGTTCCCCCCGCTGTTAGCTCGGACCCATCAGAAGTGCCTCCTTATTACGCACAAAAAAAATGAATACCCCCCTGCTAGCTGGGACCAACCTTGGTGGGAGGCTGACTTGTGGGCCTACTAAGTTGACTGGGATGGAGGCCTTTGTCAACTTTAGTCAATATATGAACGATTCTAGCTCCAGTGACCGTACGGTGTCCATCCAACGACCGTAGTGCTTCTTCAACCTCTGGTCTTCTTGCTCCAGCCGCCCAAAGCAGCGCCGGTCGTGCCGCCTGCTCCTGCCGCCCGTGGCCGGCTGTGATGCCGCGGAGGCCTCACCGCCCCTACTACTCCCACCGCTGCCAGGCCATCCATCTACGCACCGACACCCCCTGTTATTCTGCGGCCACGGTAGCCTCACACCGCAGCCGAACGGGTGAACCCTCATACTCCTCGTCGCGTGGGCATCCACTGCCGCGTCTTCCCCGGCTCCGCGTCGTCCCCTTCCTAGGCCTCGCCGTCGTCCACCGCCCTGGTGCTCTCGGTGCGGCGTGGTCAACATGGTCAAGGAATGGCTTCCATCGGACATGGACTGTACGTGGAGAGGCTGAGAGCTGGGTCCACGGCCGCAGCAAGGAAGTGCCTCCTTATTACGCGCAAAATAATTATTCCTCCACCTGACAGCGGGGACCCACCGGATGGGCCACCGTATTTCGCGAAAAAAATGTTTCCCCCTGTCTGCTGGGACCCACCAGCTACATCTTCGCACGCAAGGAAGTGCGTCCGAAAAAAACGATTCACCCCCTTGACTGCTGGGACCCACCAGCTACATCTTCGCACGCAAGGAAGTGCGTCCGGGCAAAAAAAAAACCAAAACGATTCGCCCCCCTGACTGCTGGGACCCACCAGCTACATCTTCGCAGGCAAGGAAGTGCCTGACATTCGGGACCCACCTGGTCGAAGCGTACGTAGCGTTGTCATTCTGGTCGCGAACATGTACGTACATACTGGTCATAGTAGAGGCGCGCACGTACACGTACGTACAACGGCGAGGGTGCAAGAAATAAAATACGGCCACGTACGTACATACGGGCAGGGTCTTGAATGCCTACTCGCGCATACGTACATGGCTGGGTCGGAACAGAGAAACAGCAAAGTCGTCGTGTTCATGGGGAGGCAACGGAATGCGTCGTGTTCATGGGGAGGCAACAGAATGCATCGTGTTCATGGGGAGGCAACGGAATGCGTCGTGTTCATCGGGAGGCAACGGAACGCGTTGGAGCCAACGGGCTTGGACGGAACAAGTGATGGAAACGAGGCCTGGCGTACCACAGAATGGAGGAAACGGACCTCCTACGGTCAAAACGGGGGTCCTGTTGATCGGGAGGGGTGTGGCGTACCGCAAAACGGAGGAAACGGACGTCCTACGGTCGAAATGGGGGTCTTGTTGATCAGGAGGGGTGTGGCGTACCGCAAAACGGACGAAACGGACCTCCTTCGGTCGAAACGGGGGTCCTGTTGATCGGGAGGGGTGTGGCGTACCGCAAAATGGACGAAACGGACTTGTGTTGGAGCGCTACGGTC
>NC_041387.1:163857262-163888123 GCF_002162155.2 Triticum dicoccoides | reverse complement strand
AGCGAAGGAATCGCTCCATCGGGTTCAGTTAACAGCCATCGATCGATCGCTCGAGTTCAGTAACGCGTAGCCTGCAGTGCAATCACTCGGGTTTAGTTAGAGCCCAACGCCTCGCTCGGGTTCAGTTAGAGCCAACGCCTCGCACACACGCGCATACGTACGAGAGAAACGCGCATCGCTCCACCCCGACCTCCCACCGTAACCGGCAACTCCCCGAAATCTTCCTCCCCCTCGCTTCTACCACGGTTTTTTCCTTCATGGACGGCCGAAAGAATGTCATGCAGTTGCGTCTCCGGCCCGCCCAGGACGAAAAGCCCAGTTTTTGTCATGATTTTTTGTCATAGAAGTAGGAGCCCGCCACATCTATGATGATACCGGGTTTTGTCACAATTATCGTCATAGAAGTGTCATATGTATGACAAAAAAAATTCTTTCGGCCCAAAATGTCACGATGTGTCTTTTTTTTTGTAGTGACAGGATTATCTACTTCACCTCGTTGCTATTGCGACCTTCTGGTGCACTGACAAAACACTTTTGTTTTAAGAGTGTTTTGTGAAGTTCAACCAAAATCTCACACCGACAATGTTGCTTTATTGCTTGATCTTAGTGGAACTGCACAAGAGGAGATCTGACTTCCTATCCGTGTTGGCAAATTTGTTTCAGATCTTCTTCTTGTGAGTTGTTTGAATTCTGGGTCATGAGAGGTCAGTACTGGCCTTCTTTGACATGATTATGCAGTGTGCTTTCATATGTTGTGCTACTTATACAGTAATGTTGCTTGATTTTAGTGAACTGGACAAATGGAGAGCAGACTTCCAATTTGTATGTGCACCGTAATATCCCATTGAGGTAAGATAATGATATTTCACAATTGTTGGCTTGTAATTTGCTACTGTAATTAGAAAATTAATGTCGTTGTTTAGTGCTATACTTGTGCTCCCTAATTGACATGCCAAATCTTACATTGAAGACAAAGCTTGTCTGTTAATGAACCAAGTGATGAAGGGGAAGAACAAGTGAAAGAAAAAGAAAAATCAACTCTCGATGCTGTAATGAAGCATTGGAACTGTGATGACACAAGTAATGATGTAGTTTGCATCTTAATTTATTGCTATGGCTGGAACGAGCAATTGTTTTGCCACTTGATTTGATGCCACCCTTAATGTAATATGTAATTATCTCTACTCATGCAAACAGGGATCTCATTTGAAGATAACATATAGTGGAACTGCACAAGGAAGATGTTGGAAACATTAAACTAATCGAGGAGTATATAGTAAGCATGGCAACCATAGTAGATAATAACGGATGGTTCCCAAGAAGTGCTTCATCTGTATGCTCTACGCAATGAGCCTCCTGAAAAAGGTTGGTACCGGCCCATGGATTTCATCCATATGATTGAGCTTTCTCATCTCTATTTGTGTTGTGCTATTGTTAGCTACTGTCGTGAGAAAGTGGTATTGTCCTCGAGAAGTGCTTCATCTGTGTTGTTCTAAATATTTCATTTCCTTTTTTTCGAGAAAACAAGGGTGTTAGCATTTAGTTGTTCTCCTGTCTTTGCAAAACAGGATCATCCTCTTCATATCTAAAGGAAGCAGTTGAAGCATGGTTACATTACTGCTCACAAGAACAATCTAACTTCAACTCAGAAGGACTCGCGGATCTCCATCTTTGTTGTTGTGATGGCCAATACAATGTTGTTTTAGGATTCTTTCCGGTGAATTCCATTTTTTAAAATGTGTGCTCTGCATGGATCATATAGGTTGCCTATTTAAACTATCAATTCATAGTACAGTTTGCTTTATACTAATCACTTCTTTTGTATTTATGCAAACAGGGATGCTCAGCTTGATTTCAATGGGAACTGCAGAAAATGTTCTGATGGTTCGTGCCCTCCATTATACTTCATCATGCACAATACATCGAATGTTCTTGAATCATTCATTTCCACCTCCAGCCACAAAATTAGCTACAAGAAAGGACGTGCATATATGTTCAAGGCGTTGCAACATATAAAGGTGAAATCATACAAGCTACGCGCGAAGTTGGTTGATTTTAGTGGAACTGCACAAAAAGAACAGCTGGTTTATTTAGCACAAGGTGACATGTCAATGTCTGAACTGATGGCAAACCCCGCCCATTCCACAATCGTAGGCATTTGATATTTTGGAATGGGAAAACCATGTTAAGGTTTTCTCATTGATGTACGCAAAGACACACATTTGATATTTTGGAATGGGACAACCTTGTCAAATTTTGCTCATTGATGTTAACGAGAAGAGATGCGTTTGATATTTTCGAACGGGACGCCCTTTGCTGTCAGCATCATCAATCAATTTTTCTTTATTCTTTAGTTGTGAACTAAATATTGGCTCTGACATGCGAATCACTGGGATGCGTAATCATCGATTGTTTTGAATGTTCTCTATGAATTTCCAGGCCTGTGAGTTTGATTGCAATGTACAGGCACGCAAAAAAGCTGCTCAAACTTTTTGTAAGTGTGAAACTGCTGGAAATGAGGTAAACACCATGCGTCCTGGGAATAATGCTAGTACATATTGTTTTGCATGTTCATCCAATGCCAGTGATACAATAATTCACAGTAATCAAACTAAATTTGTTCATACACAGCCTTATTTCATATAAAGATGTTGGATTTCTTTACATTGCATACATTCTTCAACTAAAAAGGGGTGCACTAGAGGTATAATTAATTAGCCTAATATATGATCTCCGGCGCCCATTTCCCGTGTCCGGCTGAGCCGAACAGAACCCTCTTCTCCAGCACAGCTCTCTAACTCCACGTCGCCGCCAAGAAGCTAATTGGCCGTTGCTACGTCTTGAGCTTGCGTTGGTTTTCCTCGAAGAGGAGAGGGTGATGCAGCAATAGTAGCGTAAGTACTTCCCTCAGTTTTTGAGAACCAAGGTATCAATCCAATAGGAGGCTCCTCAAAAGTCCCACACACCTACACAAACAAACAAAGAACTCGCAACCAACGCAATAAAGGGGTTGTCAATCCCTTCACGGCCACTTGCGGAAGTGAGATCTAATAAAGATAGTAAGATAAGATAAATATATTTTTGGTATTTAATAATATAGTTGCAAAAAGTAAAGATGCAAATAAAAGTAGATTGGAAGCAAATATGATAAGAGATAGACCCGAGGGACATAGGTTTCACTAGTGGCTTCTCTCAAGATAGCATATGTATTACGGTGGGCAAGCAAATTACTGTGGAGCAATTGATAGAAAAGCGAATAATTATTAGGTTATCTAGGCATGATCATGTATATATGCATCACGTCCGTGACAAGTAGACCGACTCCTGCTTGCATCTACTACTATTACTCCACACATCGACCAACTCCTGCCTGCATCTAGAGTATTAAGTTCATAAGAACAGAGTAACACATTAAGCAAGATGACATGATGTAGAGGGATAAACTCAAGCAATATGATATAAACCCCATCTTGTTATCCTCGATGGCAACAATACAATACGTGCCTTGCAACCCTTTCCGTCACTGGGTAAGGACACCGCAAGATTGAACCCAAAGCTAAGCACTTCTCCCATGGCAAGACAGATCAATCTAGTAGGCCAAACAAAACTGATAATTTGAAGAGACTTGCAAAGATAACTCAATGATACATAAGAATTCAGAGAAGATTCAAATATTATTCATAGATAAACTTGATCATAAACCCACAATTCACCGGATCTCGACAAACACACCGCAAAAAGAGTTTACATCGAATAGATCTCCACAAGAGAAGGGAGAACATTGTATTGATATCCAAAAAGAGAGAAGAAGTCATCTAGCTAATAATTATGGACCTGTAGGTCTGTGGTAAACTACTCACAACTCATCGGAGGGGCAAGGATGTTGATGTAGAAGCCCTCTGTGGTCGATTCCCCCTCCGGCAGAGTGCCGGCGAAGGCTCCAAGATGAGATCTCACGGATACAGAAGGTTACGGTGGTGGAAATTGTGTTTCGTATGCTCCCTGGATGTTTTCGGGGTACGTAGGCTTATATAGGAGGAAGAAGTACGTCGGTGGACACCCGAGGGGCACGAGACAGGGGGCGCGCCCTATAGAGGGGGGGGGGGCGCCCTCCTATCTCGTGGGAGCCTCGGCTGCTTCTTGACTTGCACTCCAAGTCCTGGGGATCACGTTCGTTCCAAAAATCACGCTCCCGAAGGTTTCATTCCGTTTGGACTCCATTTGATATTCCTTTTCTTCGAAATACTGAAATAGGCAAAAAAACAGCAATACGGGCTGGGCCTCCGGTTAGTAGGTTAGTCCCAAAAATGATATAAATGTGTAAAATAAAGCCCATAGACATCCAAAAAGGGTAATATAATAGCATGGAACAATCAAAAATTATAGATACGTTGGAGACGTATCAAGCATCCCCAAGCTTAATTCCTGCTCGTCCTCGAGTAGGTAAATGATAAAAAGAGAATTTTTGATGTGGAATGCTACCTATCATAGTTCATAATGTAATTTTCTTTATTGTGGCATGAATGTTTAGATCCAAATGATTCAAAATAAAAGTTCATATTGATAAAAGAAATAGTAACACTTCAAGCATATTAATCAAAGTAATCATGTCTTCTCAAAATATCATGGCAAAAGAAAGTTCATCCCTACAAAATCATACAGTTAGGCTATGCTTCATTTTCGTCACACAAAGATGTTCCCAACTTCTACACCCCCGATGACAAGCCAAGCAATTTTTCCATACACAAATAATCTCAAACTTTTTAAACCTTCACGCAATACATGAGCGTGAGCCATGGATATAGCACTATGGGTGGAATAGAATATGATGATGGGGATTGTGTGGATAAGACAAAAAAGGAGAAAGTCTCACATTGACGGGGATAATCAACGGGCTATGGAGATGCCCATCAATTGATGTCAACGTGAGGAGTAAGGATTGCCATGCAATGGATGCACTAGAGCTGTAAATGAATGCTCAACAAAAGAAAACTAGTGGGTGTGCATCCAACTTGCTTGCTCACGAAGACCTAGGGCATTTGAGGAAGCCCATCGTAGGAATATACAAGCCAAGTTATATAATGAAAAATTCCCACTAGTATGAAAAAGACAACTTATGAAAAACATGGTGCTACTTTGAAGCACAATATATAAGACTCACTACATGAAGAACAAGGTGCTACTTTGAAGCACAAGTGTGGAAAAAGAGATAGTAACATTGCCCTTTTTATTTATTTTCTTTTTTTTTCTTTTTTCTTTTTTTTGGGCCTTTATTTTTTTTCTTTTGGCCTTTCTTTTTTTTCTTTTTTGGCAATGCTCTAATAATGATGATCATCACACTTTCATTGATTACAACATATGAATTACAACTCAAAACTAGAACAAGATATGACTCTATATGAATGCCTCCAGTGGTGTACCGGGATGGTGCAATGAATCAAGAGTGACATGTATGAAAAATAATGCATGGTGGCTTTGCCACAAATACAATGTCAACTACATGATCATGCAATGGCAATATGACAAAAGTAAAGTATGTCATGATGATGAAAAACGGAACGGTGGAAAGTTGCATGGCAATATATCTCGGAATGGCTATGGAAATGCCATAATAGGTAGGTATGGTGGCTGTTTTGAGGAAGATATAAGGAGGTTTATGTGTGATAGAGCGTATCGTATCACGGGGTTTCGATGCACCGGCGAAGTTTGCACCAACTCTCAAGGTGAGAAAGGGCAATGCACGGTACCGAAGAGGCTAGAAATGGCGGAAAGGTAAAAGTGCGTATAATCCATGGACTCAACATTAGTCAAAAGAACTCATATACTTATTGCAAAAAGTTAGAAGTCATCAAAAATCAAGTACTACGCGCATGCTCCTAGGGGGATAGATTGGTAGGAAAAGACCATCGCTGGCCCTCGACCGCCACTCATAAGGATGCACAAGCCAGGTACACTTCATGTTTCAAATTTGTTACACAACTTTAACCATACGTGCATGCTATGAGACTTGCTAACTTTAACACAAGAATTCTTTAAATTCATAATCACCCAACTAGCATGACTTTAATATCACTACCTCCATATCTCAAAACAATTATCAAGTATCAAATTGATCATAGCATCCAATTCACTTCCTATGATAGTTTTTATTATACCCAACTTGGATGCCTACCATTCTAGGACCAATTTTATAACCATAGAAAACACCATGTTGTTCTAAAAGACTCTCAAAAAGATATAAGTGAAGCATGAGAGACTAGTAATTTCTACAAAAATAAGTCACCACCGTGCTCTAAAAGATATAAGTGAAGCAATAGAGCAAAAACTATCAAGCTCAAAAGATATAAGTGAAGCACATAGAGTATTCTAGCAAATTCTAATCAAATAGGCTTCTCCCAAAAGGTGTGTACAGCAAGGATGATTGTGGTAAACTAAAAATCAAAGACTAATATAATACACGACGCTCCAAGCAAAACACATATCATGTGGCGAATAAAAATATAGCTCCAAGTAAAGTTACCAATGAACGAAGACGAAAGAGGGGATGCCTTCCCGGGGCATCCCCAAGCTTAGGATTTTGGCTATCCATGAATATCTTGGGGTGCCATGGGCATCCCCAAGCTTAGGCTCTTTCCACTCCTTATTCCATAGTCCATAAAAGCTTTACCCAAAACTTGAAAACTTCACAACACAAAACTCAACAAGAAATCTTATAAGCTCCGTTAGTGAAAGGAAACAAAACCACCACATAAAGTACTATAATGAACTCAGTATTTATTTATTTTGGTGTTAAACCTACTGTATTCCAACTTCTCTATGGTTTATAAACTATTTTACTATCCATAGATGCATCAAAATAAGCAAACAACACACGAAAAACAGAATCTGTCAAAAACAGAACAGTCTGTTGCAATCTGTAACTAACGCAAACTTAGGGAACTCTAAAAATCGTACCAAAATAGTAAGTACTGGAAAATTTGTTTATTGACCAGCAGCAAAACAAATCAACGCAAAATCACGTTCCCATGATTTAACAAAATTATATTCGTGCACGCAAAGTTTCTGTTTTTCAGCAGAATCAAATCAACTATCATCATAGGTTATCCTATAGGTTCTACTTGGAACAAACACTAATTAAAAGATAAAAACACATCTAAACAGAAGGTATATGCAAGATTTATTAAATAACAGCAAGGAAAAATATTGGGTTGTCTCCCAACAAGCGCTTTTCTTTAAAGCCTTTTTGCTAGGCATTGATAATTTTAATGATGCTCGCATGAAAGACAAGAATTGAAGCGCAAAGAGAGCATCATGAAACATGTGACAAACACATCTAAGTCTAACATACTTCCTATGCATAGGCATATTATAAGCAAACAAATTTTCAAGGCAAGCAAAAACTAGCATATGCAAGGAAGAAGAAAGAGACGATAGCAATCTCAACATGACGAGAGGTAATTTAGTAAGATAAAAATTTCTACGACCATATTTTCCTATCTCATAATAATTACATGTAGGATCATAGGAAAATTCAAAAAAATAGCTATCACATAATATATTCTCAACACGATCCACATTCATGCAAAGTTGACACTCTTCCAAGATAGTGGGATTAACATTAACTGAAGTCATGAACTCTCGAAACCCACTTTTATCTAAAATTTCATAAGATTGATCAAAATACAAATATGTGGGATCTAAAGTTGACACTCTTCCAAACCCACTTTCAATAATATTGCAAACACTATTATCAATCTCATATTCATCATGGGGGTTAAATAAATTTTCAAGGTTATAAGAAGAATCACCCCAATCATGATCATTGAAACAAGTAGTAGACATAGCAAAACTAGCATCCCCAAGCTTGGGGTTTTGCATATTATTAGCACAATTGACATCAAGAGAATTTATAGGAAATCATTGCAATCATGCTTTCTATTCAAGGAGTTATTGTGAATCTGTTCATAAATTTCTTCATCATAATTTTCGGATTCACAAATTTTGAGCAAGGCTTCATAAAGATAATCTAGTGCACAAAACTCACTAGCAATTGGTTCATCATAATTGGATCTCTTAAAAAGATTAGCAAGCGGATGAGGATCCATAGATCTTAGGTTCTATGTTTAGCAATAAATAAGCATCTATTCCAACCAAACGAGCAAACGAAAGGGCAAGCAAAGAGAGAGAGAGAGAGAGAGAGAGAGAGAGAGAGAGAGAAGATTGGGAAAGAGATGGCGAATAAAATGGCAAGGGTGAAGTGGGGGAGAGGAAAACGAGAGGCAAATGGCAAATAATGTAAATGCGAGGGAGATGGGTTTGTGATGGGTACTTGGTATGTCTTGACTTCAGCGAAGACCTCCCCGACAACGGCGCCAGAAATCCTTCTTGCTACGTCTTGCGCTTGCGTTGGTTTTCCTCGAAGAGGAGAGGGTGATGCAGCAATAGTAGCGTAAGTATTTCCCTCAGCTTTTGAGAAGCAAGGTATCAATCCAGTAGGAGGCTCCTCAAAATTCCCACGCACCTACACAAACAAACAAAGAACTCGCAACCAACGCAATAAAGGGGTTGTCAATCCCTTCACGGCCACTTGCGAAAGTGAGATCTAATAAAGATAGTAAGATAAGATAAATATATTTTTGGTATTTTATAATATAGTTGCAAAAAGTAAAGATGCAAATAAAAGTAGATTGGAAGCAAATATGATAAGAGATAGACCCGGGGGACATAGGTTTCACTAGTGGCTTCTCTCAAGATAGCATAAGTATTACGGTGGGTGAACAAATTACTGTCAAGCAATTGATAGAAAAGCGAATGATTATGAGGTTATCTAGGCATGATCATGTATATAGGCATCACGTCCGTGACAAATAGACTGACTCCTGCCTGCATCTACTACTATTACTCCACGCATCGACCGACTCCTGCCTGCATCTAGAGTATTAAGTTCATAAGAACAGAGTAACACATTAAGCAAGATGACATGATGTAGAGGGATAAACTCAAGCAATATGATATAAACCCATCTTGTTATCCTCGACGGCAACAATACAATACGTGCCTTGCAACCCTTTCTGTCACTGGGTAAGGACACCGCAAGATTGAACCCAAAGCTAAGCACTTCTCCCATGGGAAGAAATATCAATCTAGTAGGCCAAACCAAACTGATAATTCGAACAGACTTGCAAAGATAACTCAATCATACATAAAAGAATTCAGAGAAGATTCAAATATTATTCATAGATAAACTTGATCATAAACCCACAATTCGTCGGATCTCGAGAAACACACCGCAAAACGAGTTTACATCGAGTAGATCTCCACAAGAGAGGGGGAGAACATTGTATTTGAGATCCAAAAAGAGAGAAGAAGCCATCTAGCTAATAACTATGGACCCGTAGGTCTGTGGTAAACTACTCACAACTCATCGGAGGGGCAAGGATGTTGATGTAGAAGCCCTCCATGGTCGATTCCCCCTCCAGCAGAGTGCCGGCGAAGGCTCCAAGATGAGATCTCACGAATACAGAAGGTTACGGTGGTGGAAATTGTGTTTCGTCTGCTCCTTGGATTTTTTTGGGGTACGTAGGCTTATATAGAAGGGGAGCCTAGGCGCAGTGGTAAAGCTGCTGCCTTGTGACCATGAGGTCACGGGTTCAAGTCCTGGAAACAGCCTCTTGCAGAAATGTAGGGAAAGGCTGCGTACAATAGACCCAAAGTGGTCGGACCCTTCCCCAGACCCTGCGCAAGCGGGAGCTACATGCACTGGGGCTGCCCTTTACGTAGGCTTATATAGGAGGAAGAAGTACGTCGGTGGATGCCCAAGGGGCCCATGAGACAGGGGGCACGCCCTATAGAGGGGGCGCCCTCCTATCTTGTGGGAGCCTCGGCTGCTTCTTGACTTGCACTCAAAGTCCTCTGGATCACGTTCGTTCCAAAAATCATGCTCCCGAAGGTTTTATTCCGTTTGGACTCCGTTTGATATTCCTTTTCTTCGAAATACTGAAATAGGCAAAAAAACAGCAATACGGGCTGGGCCTCCGGTTAGTAGGTTAGTCCCAGAAATGATATAAATGTGTAAAATAAAGCCCATAAACATCCAAAAAGGGTAATATAATAGCATGGAACAATAAAAAATTATAGATACGTTGGAGACGTATCAGCCATCAATGTTCAACCCGCCAAGCTAGGTTTCAACCGGAGGGTAGCAGTGGTGGCCTTACTTGGACCCGAGCGCCGGCGACCAACCGTGTTCTACTCTTCCTCGTTTTCTATGTCGTCGGTCCCGCCAAATATCACCTCATCCGCTTCATCGCCCTCTTTGTAGGCGGCCGCAACCTCCGCACCCGCATGCAGTACCGCTAGCGCGCGAGGCAGCTCTCATGGGTGGAGCGATACGACTCGAGCAGCGCCTCCTGCTCCGCCCGCTCCATGGCGATCTGCTCCTTTGCCTGCAGGTGCTCCTAGAGGACATGGTGATTGTAGGCGGCATCGGTCTACCCCTCCTGGAACTTCTCGTCACGCTTTTGCCTCACCATGTCCATGTATTGGGCACGGTCCTTGCTGATGGCCATGGTGCAATGCACTGGCAAGGATGGCGTGGAGGAGGGGGTTGGTGACGGATCGTCGACTACCAGGTTCTCCATTGGGACGTTGTCGTCCTCCTGCTGCCAGCCAGCCAGCCAGTTGGCATCAATTGCTACCATGTCCTTCTTGTCCGTTGTCTACCCGTCCCGAAGAGCGCTGGAGCGTGAGGAAGCCATGGTGGGAGTGGTGTGTACATGAGAAAAGGAAAGGAGTCGGATGACTACGACAATGGCCGGCGCGGCAGTTTATATACAATTGTGGGTGGCGGAGGGACGGATGGGTGGCGCCGGAGTAGCCGCCTTGACAACTGTGTATCATTAATGTGGGTGGCAGACGGGCGGACAAACGACACTTGTGTCATTTGACACGGAGCAAACACCTTTACTTGGAAGCGGCACGGGCGGCGCTGACCGTTTCGGGCGGAAAGTGCGCACGGGCGAGGGAGGCGGTCTAGGTGGGCCAGGGCGGTTAGAATCGCGCTTGGTAGCAGGTCGGTCCAGCAGCCGGACATGCTGACTCGCCAGCGAGCTCGCCGAGCTGAGTGACGAACAATCAAACAATGGACGTGGCTTCTGACCAGGAGCCGGCACCACCGCCCAAGCCGGTTCGTGCCGTGTTCACCATTGAGCAGATGCGACCGCACTTCGATGCTCTAATGGCGGACGAGCTACCAGCGCAGGAGGATCTATGCTACAACCTCCGTCTCCTCAACGAGAACCGGCTCGCGGAAGGACGAATCGCTGGCGAACAAGGGAATGACAATGCCATCACAGACATGTGGCCCTATGATCTTGGCTTCCTGAATGAGCAGCACGCGCTCTATCAAACCATCCATAGGGCTCGCGAGGCCCTCTCCGTCGTGCTTCTAGTTGTTGCGCTCGATGTAGTGACACCGTCTCGTGTTGTCAACATGGTCAACGAGCATCGGGAATCAGGAGATGACTTTAACTGGAGAGGATCACAGTGGGGACCCACCAGGGCCATAGCCACATGTACGCGAGTGCGTCCTTATTATATAGAACTATAACTTTTTTTGCTTCCTCCTGGTTTCCTGACATCACGGTCCCACACCATTGTCAACCTATATAGTCAATAGATGAGAGAATTGCACAATGAAAGTCCAATAGCTGGGGCCCATCAGCTTGAGCAGTATTTGTGTTTTTGAGGTGTGAGCAGAGTTTTTCTTGAGAGATGTTTTTGTTGTTGTTTAGAGGAGTAGGGTTTTTAGTCAAATTCAGATCCGTTTTTCGAGTCCATGATATAATAGAACCAAATTGGATAGATCTCCCACCTGTTTAGCTAGGAAAGAATAGATACGGAGGTGGATAATAGATCGATATGAAGATCATGAGCTGCCCCATAATGAAACCACCAATAGTCGCGAATATCTCCTTCTTCCCTAATCCAAGATTGGAGAAAGAAGATGCCCCTATGGAGAATGTAGTCAGAAATGCATAATAGAGCTCGACCACAACGACCGAATTAATTATCCTCATCGAGAAACTTAGACTACTAAATAGAAAAAGATTTGAAAATTATGGTATGGGTCTACTTTTTTTCTTTCCTCAGAGTTTTCTATCAGCACAATTTCTCGATGTCTCGATTAGAATTTCTTGACTTTCCATATGAACTGGGCGGGTTGTGGCCCGTCTAGCCCAGGTATTATTTTATGATATCCATCCCTGATATTAATATTTTCAAGCTAAAAATGACTAGCCCAGCTATACTTCTTTTTTGAGGAATACCCAGCCCAGGTCAACTTGTTATTCTCTGCCCCGCTGGGCTGCAAATCTTTCTTAGGAGGGATGCATTAGGCTTAACAAGAAAATGGGCTTTAAGAAATAATAAATGGGATGTATTATAAAAACTGGGTAGTAACTATAAAAAATGCACCAAACACGTAATAAGTTAAAAACATTTTTTCGGATTTTGAACTTGTTGCGCGTGCATTATTTCATTGGATTTTTACGTAATACAAATTCATTTTTAAATTATGTTTATATGACTTGAAATTTTAGGATAAAAATATTTTGGATCACATAGAAATGAGGGAAATTTTATTCAATCCTGTTTTGAGCGGTTGGTTGAAATTATTAATCGTTGTCCTAGCGAGAAAATGGGCTGTAATTTTAACAAACGTTAAATGGGATGTAGTCGATTCCATTAGAATTGAAAAATAGGTCGTACATTCTTACAAACCGCAAATGGGCTATAGGTTCTCTGCCACACACTTGTGGGCAACTAAGTTGACGCATGCACAAGGCTTTGTCAACTTATAGTCAACATACGATTCTAGGAGCAGTGGCCGTTGGATGTCCATCCAACGGATGTCGTGCTTCTTCTTCAATCTCGGATATTCTCGCTTCAGCCGCCCAAACCACCGCCGACGGTACCGCCTACTACCCCCTCCCATGGTCGGTTGTGCTGTCGCGTAGGACTCACTGGCCCACCCTACTCCCATCGCCGTCCAGGCAATTCCTCTACTCACCATCACTTCTTGTTATTTTTCGGCAACAGCAGCCTCACACCGCAACCGAACTAGTGAACCCTCGTACCCCCCCTCTGCGTGGGCATCACCTGCCTCGTCTTCCCTGGATATGCATCGTTCCCTTCCTAGGCCTCGCCGTCGTCGACCACCCGGGTGCTGTCCACGCGGAGTGGTCAACATGGTCAACAAACGAGTACAACCATCGGAAGAGGACTCTACGCGGTGAGGCTAACAGATGGACCCACCAGCTACATCTTCGCATGCAAGCAAGTGTGTCCATATCACGGCAAAAAATGATTCTTCCCCCTGACAGCTGGGACCCACCAGATATATCTTCGCACACAAGGAAGTGCCTCCTTGTCCTCCCTAACAACTGGGACCTAGCCAGTCAAAGCGTACCTAGCATTTTCTGTCTGGTCATGAATGTGTACATACATACTGGTCGATCGGTCTCTCTGCAATGGTGAACCATGGCCGAACAAGCAGCAACACTGTAGTAGTAGAGCCCCCAACGCAGTCCCTTCTAAACCGTGTACACGTATGTACAACCACATGCCAAAAAATAAGGCCATGTATGTACATACGGGCGGGGTCTCGAACGCCTACTCACGCATATGTACGGCCAGGGCTCGGGTACATGGAAAGGCAACATATGGCAGCAATGGCGTCCTCTTCATCGGAAGCCAACCGACTAGGTCGGAACGGAGAAACTGTCTCGTGCTCATCAGGAGGCAATGGAATGCATCCTGTTCAGAATCGGCTTGGACGGAACAGCCAAAATGGGGTCTAGCGTACCGTGGTACAGAGGAAACGGCCTTCTGTTCGACCGGCTACGATCGAAACAGGATCCCGTTCATCGGGTGGGGTCTGGCGTACCACAAAACGGAGGAAACAGACTTGTGTTCGAGCTCCTATGGTCAAAATATGGTGCTGTTTATCAGGAGGGGTGTGGTGTACTGCAAAACAGAGGAATACGACTTGTGTTGGAGCGCCTACAGTTGGAACGATGTCCTGATCATCAGGAGGGGTGTGGCATACCGCAAAACGGGACTCCACGGGCTACTATTCATCTACCATCTAGTTCCTAGCTCCAATCTCCACGGGTTACTGTTCATCCACCATGAACTTCCTCCAGCCTCCACGGGCTACTGTTCATCCACCGCTGACTTCCTCCAGCCTCCACCAGCTACTGTTCACCACAGGGTCCTGCTCATCCAGTCTCCACCGGCTACTGTTCAACTAGCCCTCCACATGGGGTCCTATTCAACCAGCCCTCCACATGGTTCTGTTCATCTACCCCCAACCGGCTCGGTTGTGGCGGCCTCCTCTTGATCGGGGTCCTGTTCATCTAGCGGCAACGGCCTACTACTACCACGGGGTTCATTTCATCCAACCCCCACCAGGAACTTTTCATCCAACCCCCAACAACAGTCATTTTTCATCAAGAGGCAGCAACTAGTTCGATCGTCTTTAGTTAGCAGCAATAGCGAAGGAATCGCTCGGTTCAGTTAATAGCCAAGGGATCGATGCTCGGGTTCAGTAACGTAGGTAGTGCAATCGCTCGGGTTCAATAAGCGAATGCCTCATTTGGGTTTATTTAGGGCCAGCACCTCGCACACACACGCGTACGTGTATACGAGAGAAACGCGCAAACCTCCGTGCATCGCTCGGCCCCGACCACCCACCATAACCGTGAACTCCCCGATATATTCCCCGTCCTTGCTTCTACCATGATTTTTCCGCCATGGATGGCCCAAAGAATGTCATGCAGGTGCGTCCCTAGCCTACCCAGGACGAAAAACCCATTTTCTATCATGATTTTTTGTCATAGAAGTAGGAGCCCACCACATCTATGATGATACTTGTTTTTGTCACAATTATCATCATAGAAGTTTCATAAGCATGATAGAAAAAAACTCGTTCGGGCCAAAATATCATGAATGTGTCTTTCTTGTAGTGATTTGTTCTTTTTGGGCACCATGACCAGATTTGCCAACCACTCCGGGTGTCCTATTTCTGATGAATCCGGCTTCAAGTAATTTGGCTAGGTCTTCCCCTATAGCTTGACACTCGGGTTCGGAGAATCATCGAAGCACATGTTTGACTGGCTTGAAGGCTTTAATTATGTTTAGGTTGTGCTCCACCAGTCTTCGCGGTATTCCCGGCATATCTAAAGGATGCTAGACGAATATGTCCCAATTCTTGCATAGGAATGCGCGTAACGCTTCATCGACCGCGGGGTCCAGCAGGGCTCCAATGGTTGTTGTTTTGTTGGGGTCCGTTGGATGCACTTGGAATTTAATGGTCTAGTCAGCTGGCTTAAATGATGTGGACTTGGGCCTCTTGCTGAGGGTGACATCATCCCGATCCACCATTGTGCAAAGTGTGGTTAGTTCCTCGGCTGCCAAGGCCTCAGACAATGTTTCGAGGGCGAGAGATGTTGTTTTGTTCTCGGCCCGAAGGGCTCTATTCGTATCGCTCGTGATTGGAATCACGCCATTGGGCCCTGGCATTTTTAGTTCATGTACCCGTAATGTGGTACAGCCTAAAACCTTGAGAATGCCTCACATCCTAATAGGGCATGGTATCTGCTATGGAAATGCACAATGTGGAAGAGCAACTCTTCGGACCTGTAGTTCTCTGGAGTGTCGAATACTACGTCCATGGTGACGCGTCCGGAGTAGCGTGCCTCTCGGCCTGGGATAATTCCTCGAAAGGTAGTTCGGCTCTGCTCGACTCGGAATCTATCGAACTACATTTTATCAAGGGAATCCTCGTAAATGTGGTTTAAACCTCTACCTCCGTCCATAAGCACCTTGGTTAGTCTAAAGCCGCCCGCTATAGGGTCGAGGACTAATGCGGTGGGCGCTCGGTCGGAGCAGCCCCTTGGTTCGTCTTTCTCGTCAAAAGAAATTGATGTGTCAGCCCAGGAGTTTGCGGCTATGACTTGGTGGACTTAGACAAGCTCTCGAAGGGCCCTTTTCCTCTGATTTTTCGAGAAGAAAGTTTCGTAGATCGTCAGGGCGTCATCCTCACCGTATGAGGGTGATCTTCTACTGGGGGGTATGAGTCCGAGGATAGATTCTCCACTCTTTGCCACCTGCCTGACCAGCCAACAAGGTCAAAGCCTGTGGGTTGGGTTTGTATTAAGTAAGGCCGAGTGTATGGGGCATTATTTGTCTAGTAGCTCTTCCAAGACTGTCCTGGGTCTTGTGAGAGATCGAGTCCTGTTTTCGACGGGCTCGTGTTCGGGTGATCATCATGATATGCACTTTGCCTGAGATTTTCTTGGTTGCTCGGTGTGGGTTGACTCGATCCGCATTTGTTGTGCTTTCCATGGCACAATATTTATGAACCAGATCTAATAACTCAGAAAAGCTTTGCACGTGGCGGCGGGTTAAGGCGTACAGTTGAACCGAAAGGCTGCTATTGCTTGTTGATTGCAACAATCTGTCATCATGTTCTTCACCAGGAGGAATCTGGCCTAGTAGTGATGCATTGTTTCTCTGGGCTACTGCTTAACCTACATCAGATCCCATGTGACATGGCTTCCATTGTCTGGGGTGTGTGCCATGTGGTGGGTGGGTGGGAAAAAACTACTTGCTGCGGCCAGTGGCGTATCCGGGATTTTAGCGGCGACGTTCGGTATCTCGAGGGCACCTGGTATGCCGAGTGCGGATGCTGAATTGTCCGGGTAATGCGGCGCAGGTTCGGGATCGTGCTCCGGATCAAGGTCTAGCCCCAAACTTTCTTTGGGGTGAAAACCAGATTCCTGGCTCGAGGCCTAGACAAGGTCGTCGCTAACCCAAACATAGTTTGTTATATGTTTTCGAGACTGTGAGCCTTCGTCCAACTCTTCGATGGTGGCGACAAGGTGCGTGATGGGTGGGGTAAGTATTTCCCTGCTGTCGGGCTTGATCCCGATCTGTTCGTAAACCGAGGGTTGGCCGTTGTAGAGCCACATGGCACGAATCCGGTCTAGTAGGCTGTTTAATGACAAGAGATCCATAGGGTCCATGCTCCTCGCATATTCAGTGTTGATACGCAGGACTGGATCCCGATCTTCACATGTCGAGGATGTATGATGGCTCGGAGCTAGATCCGGAGAAGGGAGGGTGAGTTCGGTGGGGGTTGTCTCCCCATCTTCAGATGTCGAGGCCGGATCCATGGTAAGGAGGGAAGGTCCGGACAGGGTTGATTCCTGGTCTTCGGACGTAGGAGTTGCTTCCCATCTCGAAGCCGGTAGTGCGGTAAGGGCCAATCCGGAGATCGGATCATGGAGAAACCCCAAAGTCAATGCTTTTGAGGCTGTGGTTGTTGCAGGTAAGGTTGAGAAGCCAGTGACGATCAGATCGCCCCGAGCATCGGTGACGTACTCGAAGTTACCAAACCTGATTTGATGCTCAAGGGCAAAACTATTGACCTGGTTGAGATGACCGGTCGATCCAGCATGAAGGACGATGCTGCCGAACGCAAAAAGTTTCCCGGGGATGAAGACGTCCCCGGTGTTGATGCCGTGTTCGATGATCAGGCGAGCCATTGATCCTTCAGCGACCCAACAACGGAACTCTCAATGAAAGCACCAATGTAGGTGTCAAAACCGGCGGATCTCAGGTAGGGGGTCCCGAACTATGGATCTTGGATCGATGGGGAACAAGGGACGCGGAACAGGATATTTACCCAGGTTCGGGCCCTCTCTAATAGGTAACACCCTACGTCCTGCTTGACTATATTGCTTGTGTATGTGGGGATTACGGAGTTCATCTAGCATGAGATCATATGGACTAAACCCTAAACGAATTGGATGGCAGTTGTTCCTCTAGCCTCCACGGACTAAATCCCCTGGTTTATATAGACACCAAGGGTACTAGGGTTTACATAAAGTCGGTTACATCAAGGGAACGCCGGATCTTCCATCTTGACTTCGAGTACACACCAAGGCGCAAAAGGTCTTCGGTCCGGATACAGTGTCGTCCAACAGTCCGGCCCATGTGAGATAGGCCGGCATCTTGGGGACCCCCTAGTCCAGGACTCCCTCACCCTTCAACTTATATAAGGAGGGGCAAGGCTCCCCAAGAGGGACATGTTAGAAGATCAATAATATCTATGGCTAGGCACAACTAGAGGAGAGCCGACTTGTACGACAACTCCCTCATGAGCATACGAAATAAGACCTAGCCACAAACAACATGTAGGGCTATTACCAAATGATGCTTCCCAGGGCCCAAAGCTATCTAAATCTTGTCTCGTGTGCTAACTCACCTGGACAATCTCCACGTGTACTAATCCCCACAATCATCGTCGGTTGATACCCACTGGCAAACAACATAGACAGTGCCAGTGTTAGAAGAAGAATTCAATAAAATGGTTGGCATAAAATCTTTGAATGATTGGCATGATTGCAATGTTGGTAGTATGAATTATTTGAAAACCCATGATGCTAATGATATGAAAGCCGCTTGGGGATGCTATGTTTGATGAAGATGATATTTTTATTCCCTCGAGTTTTGACTTGCAAATTTTTTATGATGATTGCATGCCTCCTATTTATGATGACTGCAATATTTATGAAAGTCGATTTGGAAGAGTGTCAACTTTAGATAATAATTATCACACAGGGTGTTGAATCATATTATAATTATAAAAGTGGATTGGTTGAGGTCATGACTTTATTTAGTGGTGAATCCACTATTTTGTAAGAGGTTTCAATTGATTATAACAACAAAGTTGCTATCTATGATGATTATGGTGATGACATGTATGCTATAGAGAGTAATGATAACCATGAAACTTGTCATCAATATTTTAATTTTCAATTGGAATATACCAATCAAGTATCACATGATAGTTATTTTGTTGAGTTTGCTCCCACTACTATTGATGAGAATAAATTTGCTTATGTGGAGAGTAATAAAGTTTTTATGCATGTTGATCATGAAAAGAATGCTTTATGTGCACTGTTGCGGAGACGTACTATACAAACGGTTTTTACCCCCTTTCCACGATAGAGTTTTAAACCGTCGCCTAGTGAGGGTGTGCGATAGGGGGGTCCTTCCCACATGACCCAGAAACCATCGGGGATAGGCCCTCCGGCCACACAGGCGGGGGCAAAATGAGCTCGCGTGCGATCAAGCGAGGCATCTAAACCCAATCATTTCCGTCCGTATGTACATCCCACATGGTGAATCCTAGAAAAATATTTCCCTTCGTATGTATATCACACACAGTTTTTAATGTGCAAACGTTTGTGCAAGGTGGCCTAATGCAAACAGTTCTCTGTGGGAAGCCATGTGTGATTGTTGGTTCATCCAACACGCCTATGATACATCTCCAATGTATCTATATTTTTTGATTGTTCCATGCTGTTATATTATCATTCTTGCATGTTTTATAATCACTTTATAGTCATTTTATATCATTTTTTGGTACTAAACTATTGACATAGTGCCAAGTGCCAGTTGCTGTTTTCTGCATGTTTTTTTACATCGCAGGAAATCAATACCAAACGGAGTCCAAATGCATCCAAACTTTTGTGGATTTTTTCTGGACCATAAGACATCCAGTGGGCCGGAGAAGCGCCTGGGGGTGCTCCGTGGGGAGCACAACCCACCAGGGCACGCCAGGAGGCCCAGGCGCGCCCTGGTGGGTTATGCCCACCTCGGATGCCCCCCGGACCGCCTATTTACTCTATAAATACCCCAATATTCGAGAAACCCTAGGGGTGTCGATGAAAATCAATTCCAGTTGCCGCAAGTTCCAGAACCATTAGATACAATCTAGACACCATCACGGAGGGGCTCATCATGTCCATTGGTGCCTCTCCGATGATGCGTGAGTAGTTCTTTGTATACCTATAGGTCCGTAGTTAGTAGCTAGATGGCTTCCTCTCTCTTGTTTGACTCTCAATACAGTGGTCTCTTGGAGATCCATATGATGTAACTCCTTTTGCGGTGTGTTTGTTCGGATCCGATGAACTTTGAGTTTATGAATAGATCTATCTTTTTATCCATGAAAGTTATTTGAGTCTTATTTGATCTATTATATGCATGATTACTTATATCCTCGTATTTATTCTTTGATATTTGGGTTTTGTTTGGCCAACTTGATCTATTTATCTTGCAATGGGAAGAGGTGCTTTGTGACGGGTTCGATCTTACATTGCTTGATCCCAGTGACAGAAGGGGAACTGACACATATGTATCGTTGCTATTAAGGATAACAAGATGGGGCCTATTTCTACATAAATAGATCTTGTCTACATCATTTCATCATTCTTATTGCATTACTCCGTTTCTCTATGAACTTAATACACTAGATGCATGCTGGATAGCGGTCGAGGTGTGGAGTAATAGTAGTAGATGCAGGCAGGAGTCGGTCTACTAATCTTGGATGTGATGCCTATATAATGATCATTACCTGGATATCGTCATGATTATTTGAAGTCCTATCAATTTCCCAACAGTAATTTGTTAACCCACTGTTTTCTATTTTTATCGAGAGAAGCCACTAGTGAAAACTACGGCCCCCAGGTCTCTTCTTTAATATATTTGCCTTCGCGATCTATTTTTTTTGCTTTTATTTTCAGATCTATTAAACCAAAAATTGCTTGCTGCAATTTCTATTTATTTATTTTATCTCATGTTCCCGTGAGATCTATTTATCCAACCCACTACAATTTTACCTATCTTTTTACCTGTGAGGGATTGACAACCCCTCTCTTACGTCGGGTTGTGAGTATTTGTTAGTTTTACCCAAGAGTTGTTTATGTGGTGTTGCTTGGTTCTCCTACTGGTACGATAACCTTGGTATCATCACTGAGGAAAATATCTACCGTCACTATGCTGCATCATCCCTTCCTCTTTGGGGAAATAACGACGTAGTTCTAGCAGACATCAAAAGGACTTTCTGGCGCCGTTGCTGGGGAGGATCAAGTCAAGATAGTCTACTGGCCATGTGCCAATTTCTGGCGCCGTTGCCGGGGACACATCGTCAACATCTACCATGTTCCTAATCACAAATCTCATCTCCTCGCAATTTACATTATTTGCCATTTGCCTCTCGTTTTCCTCTCCCCCACTTCACAAAAATTTGTCATTTTATTCACCCTATTTTTCGTTCACTATTTTCTTGCCGGATCTATCCATGTTCTTGCTTTCTAGTCATAATGGCTAGCATCTCTACTCCTCCTTTGTCACCAGATTTTGAAGTTTTATACTTCAAGCAACGACAAGGAGAAAATTTGAAAGATGATTGGTATAGGCTTATGGAATCCTATCATGTTTGTAATTTAAAGGGAGACGCAAAGATCTTACTTCATAATTTTTACATAGGATTGTCTTTGCATCATAGACAACTCTTTGATTTTGCCGCTAAAGGGAATTTTATTGAGCTTGATGTCAATGTTTCCTATGAAATTTTAGAAGGAATTCTAGGAGTTCCACCTCAAAAGAAGGGGTTTTCTTTCACCCCAGAAGGAGTTCAAATGTTGGACAAACTTGGTGATTTGCATAAATATATGGTTGAATTGCAAAAAATATAATGAACCCCACAAACATCTTAATGGTAGTATCAATCACATACCATGATTACTCTTTGCAATAAGCGATTGGATATTTTTAATATAAAGATGGTTTCTTTTCCTGAGAATTAAGGGAAGCGCAAAGAGCCTCCCGGGTTTGAGAAATCCCTTACAAAAGTTGCCAAAACTATGGATGACAAAACTTAGATCCTTGCTTTATGCCTAGCTAGGGGCGTAAAACTATAACGCTTGTTGGGAGGCAACCCAATGAATAAAATTTATTTTTGATCTTTGCTTTCTGTTCTTGAGTGTTTGCACAATTATGCTACTATTATGATTGTGTTTTTTGTGTTTAATTTAGTGTTTGTGCCAAGTAAAGCCTTTAGGATCTTCTTGGGTGATAGTTGTTTGATCTTGCTGAAAAATAGAAACTTTTGCGCTCACAAAAATATTTTTCGTTTTTAATAGAAGCATGCTAAAATACCAATTATTTTTTGCAGAAGATTAATATACAAATTTCTCACATTATACTGATTTTTCAGAATTTTTGGAGTTACAGAAGTATTTGAAATACCGAGATTGCTACAGATTGTTCTGTTTTTGACAGATTCTGTTTTGTTTGTGTTGTGTGCTTGTTTCGATGATTCTATGGTTTTCTTTGATGAGTTTTTGCCATAGAAAAGTTGGAATACAGTAGATATAATTCAAGAATAAAATATGAATTGATTTACTAGAGTACTTATAGTAGTGATTTGTTTTCTTATACTAACGGATCTCATGAAGGTTTTGTTGAGTTTTGTGTGATTGAAGTTTTCAAGTTTTGGGTGATATTATGATGGATGAAGGAATAAGGAGTAAAAAGAGCCTAAGCTTTGGGATGCCCATGGAATCCTAAGCTATTATCCAAAGAGAAGGAAGAAACTAAGCTTGGGGATGCCCCGAGTGGCATCCCCTCTTTCTTCTAACGACAATCGGTATTTTACTCAAAGCTATATTTTTATTCATCACATATTATGAGTTTTGCTTGGAGCTACTTGTATGATATGAGTCTTTGCTTGTTTTTGTTTTTATTTTAAGTCTTGATTCCTTGCTGGCCACACCTATTTGAGAGAGCCAAAATTATGTCATGACTTGTTAGAATTGCTCTCTATGTTTCACTTAAATCTTTATGAGCTATGGAATTGCTCTAGTGCTTCACTTATATCTTTTTGAGAACGGTGTGCTTTAGTATTTTTTTAAGAAATTCTCTCTTGCTCCACTTAAATTAATTTGAGAGAAAGAAATATTATACTCATGATCTTCACTTATATCTGTTTGAGCTTATCAAAAACAACACATGAAAATTAGTTCCAAAGTGATAGATATCCAAGAAGGACATAATAAAAACTTTCATAAAGATCATTGGACAAAATAAACTTGATTCCTTGTAATAGTTTTGAGATATGATGATGTGATATGTGAGTCATGTTGATGAGTAATTATGCTTTAGTAAGAATATTGGTGTTAAGATTTGTGATTCCCTATGCAAGCACGAAAGTCAATAGTTATGCAATGAAATTACATCCTACTTGTGGTGCATTATTCGGTGTTAATTATGCTTAATACTCACTTATGAGATTATTCGTTTCTTGGTTGGTCGCTTCTCAATCTTTTGCTAGCCTTCAGTTTGCACTATGTATGATCACTACTTGTGCATCAAAAATCCTTTAAACCAATTTTGCCACATGAGTCTACTATATCTACCTATATGCAGTATTCTTTTGTGCGTGCCATCTCTAATATTTGTATGTGCCATCTCTAATATTTAAAATAAATTTCTCTTTTGTGCGCTCGTACCGCTCGCGAGTTGGTGAGGGGTGGTCGATCTTTTCCATGCGAGTTGTGTTATTCTCATGATGAGTGTTTATTCACTTGTCATTGCACAAGAGTAAGGCAAAAGTATTAGGGATGCCCAGTCCCGAAATGAAAAATGAATTTACTTTATGTTGTCAAATAAGAAATTCCTAGGAAAGTGTTGGTACGGAAGACAACCATGGATACAGCTAGCCATGGAAAGTTAAAGTATGGTTGAAAAAGGAATAAACTTTATTTTCTGTTTGGGAACCGCCTATGATATATCTAGCATGGAAACTGTGGGGAACTCTAAGTCGTGTTCGTTGGTGGGAAAAGTATACCTCCCAAAAAAAATTTATCTCTAAGTTTTTCGCTTTGAGCTATGGCACCTCTACAAATCCCTACTTCCCTCCGTGAAGAGCCTTTCTTTTAATTTATGGAATTTTTATTTTTAATTTGAGTCTCCATCTTCTCTAATAAAGCACCAACTAGGGGGCACTATGATCGTACTTGAGCATTGGGTGTAGCTAATATGCGAGTGTGTTTCATGAATGGATCAATGATTGAGCATGATGGACAAGGGATAACTTATTTTAGCATTGACATTTTGAAAGACATGGTTGCTTGTTGAAATGCTTGAGTCTTTAAGTCTCATGTCAAAACTAGACTATTGCTTTGAACCATATAAAAGTCCAAATGTCCATGCTACAAATAAAAGAATATGAGATGACATGTTAGGCAGCATTCCACATCGAAAATTCCATTTTTATCATTTACCTATGCGAGGACAAGCATGAACTAAGCTTGGGGATGCTGATACATCTCCATATCTATAACTTTTGATTGTTCCATGCTGTTATATTATCATTCTTGGATGTTTTATAATCATTTTATAGTCATTTTATATCATTTTTAGGTACTAACCTATTGACATAGTGCCAAGTGCCAGTTGTTGTTTTCTGCATGTTTTTTACATCGCAGGAAATCAAGACCAAACGGAGTCCAAACGCAGCAAAACTTTTTGTGGAATTTCTTGGACCAGAAGACATCCAATGGGTCGGAGAAGTGCCTAGGGGTGCTCCGAGGGGAGCACAACCCACCAGGGTGCACCTGGAGGCCTAGGCGTGCCGTGGTGGGTTGTGCCCACCTCGGGTGCCCCCCGGACCGCCTCTTTACTCTATAAATACCCCAATATTCCTAAAACCCTAGGGGAGTCGACGAAAATCAATTCCAGCCGCCGCAAGTTCCAGAACCACCAGATCCAATCTAGACACCATCATGGAGGGGCTCGTCGTGTCCATTGATGCCTCTCCGATGATGCGTGAGTAATTCTTTGTAGACCTATGGGTCCGTAGTTAGTAGCTAGATGGCTTCCTCTCTCTCGTTTGATTCTCAATACAATGGTCTCTTGGATATCCATATGATGTAACTCTTTTTGTGGTGTGTTTGTTGGGATCCGATGAACTTTGAGTTTATGATGAAATCTATCTTTTTATCCATGAAAGTTATTTGAGTCTTCTTTGATCTATTATATGCATGATTGCTTATGGCCTTGTATTTCTTCTCTGATATTTGGGTTTTGTTTGGCCAACTTGATCTATTTATCTTGCAATGGGAAGAGGTGGTTTGTGATGGGTTCGATCTTACGGTGCTTGATCCCAGTGACAGAATGGGAACCGACACGTATGTATCGTTGCTATTAAGGATAACAAGATGGGGTCTATTTCTACATAAATAGATTTTGTCTACATCATGTCATCGTTCTTATTGCATTACTCCATTTCTCCATGAACTTAATACAATAGATGCATGCTGGATAGCGGTCGATGTGTGGATTAATAGTAGTAGATGAAGGCAGGACTCTGTCTACTAATCTTGGATGTGATGCCTATATAATGATCATTGCCTGGATATTGTCATGATTATTTGAAGTTCTATCAATTGCCCAACAGTAATTTGTTCACCCACCGTTTGTTATTTTCTCGAGACATTCCACTAGTGAAAACTACGGCCCTCAGGTCTCTTCTTTAATATATTTGCCTTCGCGATCTATTTTTATTTGCTTTTATTTTCAGATCTATTAAACCAAAAATACAAAAATACCTTGCTGCAATTTTTATTTATTTATTTTATCTCGCGTTCCCGCGAGATCTATTTATCCAACATACTATGATTTTACCTATCTTTTTTACCCGTGAGGGATCGACAACCCCTCTCTTACGCCGGGTTGCGAGTATTTGTTATTTGTGTGCAGGAGTTGTTTACGTTGTGTTGCTTGGTTCTCTTACTGGTTCGATAACCTTGGTCTCATGACTGAGGGAAATACGTACCATTGTTGTGCTGAGTCATCCCTTCCTCTTTGGGGTAATTCCGACGTAGTTCTAGCAGACATCAGCCTACTTTCTAGAAACCGTGTGGGTTGTTTGAGTTCATTGGCCATGGTGTTGTCTCAGTAACCGTCTGCAATAGAAAACTCCAATAAGCGGGGTAATGGCCTATTATTGATAATCCATGTAGTAATACAATTGACATTTCTTATAAAACACGCCAGATATTTCATATCCGTATAACGGCAACCTAGATTTCATAATCGAATTACATTAGATAGCCTCATCACTCAGTTACGCCATTACACAACTGCACCAAGTTTCACATGCAACATTGAAAACCCTTGGAAAGTAGCATCATACACGGTAAATAGACAGATGAATCTCACTTGGAAAACTACAGAAGTAGAAGGCAAATATTGAGCCTTCAGTGATGTTAAATGTCCTTGCAACTTTAGGCCAGTGGCTATGGATAATTGCCCGCCCAACCTTCGTCCTCTTTAGGAAGACTTGAATATTGTACCGTAGGTGTTGAATGAATACCTTTCTCGCCTCTTGACCATGCAGGTGGTTTGAGAGGTAATCATCAGTGAACTGCTTTGAAAAGTACTGAAAACAAAGATATACATTAATCGTTGTTATAAATTTTTAAATGGCGCAAGGGGTAAAAACAAGGTAAAAGAGTTAGCACCATCCTATATTTGACTGATGTCTTCTTCATTGTGCAAACAAACATTTTCTGTTATTCATCGCAAGTTTCTTCTTCCTAATAATCTTTTTGAGTTTCTTGACTTGACTGATATTCATGGACATCTCATTTCCCCATAGGCAAAATGGGCCAAACAGTGGGTCTAAGCCTCTGACAGCAGGACCTACATGTGCAAGACCGAATTGTAAGAAACCTAAATATTAGAATGATTCCTGCAACTACACAATAATGTGCTATTAGCAAAAGGACCATGCATGAGCAAACCTTGATGGTAAACCACAGTGTCTCCCATTGTTTCCCTGCAACACATATAAGGAAGACCTTGATCAGGTTAACTGAGAGTTGGCATACTATTAGTAGAATATGTATTGAGTACAGCCAAATTCGATTTATTTCTCACATGCATAACAATACAAAATTGTACCCACAGCAAATGAAAATCAAATTGCAGAATTGAACCAAACAGTTAAATGGACAGCAGACCAAATGAACCAAAACAGTTAAGTGAGCATGACATTGCAGAATAGAAACATGTATAGACAATTAACAAAACAAAGAACGCTTGAGAACAATACTATGAAATGTAGCAATTGTTGGACCAAACTATTAACTTAACATTACATTTCAGAGGACCAAACTATTAACTGAACATCAGATTGCATATTAACATTACATAGGACAAATCACTAGAAGGCATGGCGGTGGTCTCGAGAAAACAACACGAACTGTATTTTGAAGTAGACAACTGCATGGCAATGTCACCGGTTGCCTCGAAGATGAGGTGCTCCTCCAAGATATGGTGGTCGGCACGTATGGCAGCCATAGCGACCTTGTGTGCGCGTGCGGCCGCGATTTTCTTCTCCGCTGCCATATGCTACTGAGCTCCATGTTATACTGCATGCAAAATGGCTGTGGGCGGCGCTTAATTGGTGGACGGGGCCAGTGATTTTGGCGGAAGTTGTCGCACCATCGATTAGAGCATGTGGGACTGGGAAGGAGGAGGATGGTGTCGGTGGGGTGTGGATTACCTGACCATATCGATGAGGTCGCGCAGCAAGAAGAAGGGTGGCCAGCGAGGAGGCGGCGCTGCAAGAAGAAGGGTCACTGGCGAGGAGGCGGCGCTGCAAGAAGAAGAGTCGCCGGCGAGGAGGCGACACTGCAAGAAGAAGGGTCACCGACGAGGAGGCTGAGCTACTAGTAAGCAGCATCGAAGGTTTGAACTTGGAAAGCAAGGAGGAACAATGGAAATGTGGCTTTTGGTGGGAGGGAGGGGGCGGGGAGACAGATATTTCCACGGTGGCAGAAAAATTTCACTCGGTGCCACGAGAAACTGGCGCGCAAGTGTGGTTCAAGCACGGGCGATGGACTGTAGACGACGAAGCTTCCTGCGTAAGCCAGACAAGACGGCGTGGCAAGATATTTTATATCGCACCCCACACGATTCTTCCTAGTAAATTGTTTGTGGTATACCTGATTTTTTTCATTATGTTTTGAAAGACACAATGGTGTTACGGAGGGAAAGGATGGTGTTTGAATTGCTAGAACATTTGTGTACAGTGAACATGCAAAAACATGAGTGTTGTGTTTAAATTTGGAATTATTCCGCTTTTGTTTGGCATTTTTATGCATTAATTGAGTTTCTAGACATTTAATGTGCATAATTCAAATTTGAACTATAAGCACATGCTCCAGTGCACCAAAGTTTGTTGAAAAATCACATGTGTCTTTGGGTGAATTTATAGGTCCCATGCAAGAGTGAGAATGAAATTCAAACATCTGGGTGTCGTGGCTCGGCCTGGAACATTGAGGAACTTGGTTTTTAAATTCCTGTAAATTCAAGACTCGCTTGAAAATCACGAAACTTGGCATGGTGTCATTTCATGGCACCAACATGCATTGGTAAAAAAATTCGCCGCATTTGGACGAGTTTTGGTATAAGCTTGTTGCAATTCGGAGCTTCTCTCGAGAAGACTCGTGGTTCCCGAGGGGGGGTGTCACCTTTGTGAGCGAAATGATATACGCTGCCCCCCCCCGTTGATTTTTTACAGAGGCGACATAGAACTATATGAGAGTCGTGTTAAAATTTGGCATTATTCCGGGTTTGTTTGGCCTTTTTATACATTAATTGAAATTTTGAGCTTTTAATGTGCATAATTCAAATTAGAACTACAAGCACATGCTCCAGTGTACCAAAGTTGGTTGAAAAATCACATGTGTGTCCTTGGGTGAATTTCTAGGTCCCATGCAAGAAATGAACGAAATTCAAACATTTGGGCGTCGTGGCTTGACAAGAAATATTGAGAAACTTGTTTTTTTAATTCCTATAAGTGAAAAACACGCCTGAAAATCATGAAACTTGGCATGGTGTCATGACATGGCACCAACATGTTATGATAAATTTTTTGGCCGAATTGGGACAAGCTTTGGTATAAGCTTCTTGCAGACCCGAGCTTCTCTCAAGAAGGCTCATGGTTCCGAGAGGGAACGTGTCACCTCCGTGTGCGAAACGACATACACTACCTTCTCCTGCCTTTATTTTTTTACACAGGCATGTTAGACAAAATAGGATTTTCGTGCTAAAATTTGGAATTATTCCATGTTCGTTTGGCCTTTTTATACATTAGTTGAATTTATGGGCATTTAATGTGCATATTTCAAATTTGACTTACAAGCACATGCTCCAGTGCACCGAAGTTGGTTGAAAAATCACATGTGTGTCCTTGGATGAATTTCAAGGTCCCATGCAAGAAATGGGACTGGAATTAAAACATCTAGGCATTGTGGCTCGTTCGGAAATATTAAGAAACTTGGTTTTTCAATTCCTTTAAATCGAAAACACGCCTGAAAATCATGAAAATTGGCCAAATTGGGACAAGCTTTGGTATAAGCTTCTTGCAAATCGGAGCTTCTCTCAAGAAGGCTCGTGGTTCCGAGAGGGAACGTGTCACCTCCGCGTGCGAAACGACATACACTACATTCTCCCGCCTTGATTTTTTACACATGCAGCTTAGACCAAAAAGGAGTTTCATGCTAAATTTTGGAATTATTCTGAGTTTGTTTGGCCTTTGTTATACATTAATTGCTTTTCCAGGCATTAAATGCACATAATTCAAATTTGAAGTACAAGCGCATGCTCCAGTGCGCAAAAGTTAGTTGGAAAATCATTAATGTGTACTTGGGAAAATTTCTAGGTCCCATGCAAGAAGTGGGAATGGAATTCAAACATCTAAGCGTCTTGGCTTGGCCGGAAACATCGAGAAACTTGGTTTTAAAATTCCCGTAAATACAAAACTCGCCTGAAAATCATGAAACGTGGCATGGTGTCATGACATGGCACCAACATGCTGTGGTAAATTTTTGGTCCGATTTGCGAAGGCGTACACATTAACAATCAGCAAAGTCATTTTGGAACAAGTGATGTAACGTTACAAATCGGAAACACAAGTATTATTGAAACCGTGGGCGTTCTACTTACCAGTTATGTGCCACCACACATCCCCTTTTTTTATTGGCTAGGAGGAGTCGTACGGGGTAACTATTTGAGTACAAGAGGCGTGCGGTCAGACCCCTATGTGTGCTCATCAAGAGGAGAGCCCTTTGACCTCTATCCTCCACCCACCTCCCTCCCAACGTCTCCATTAATGGCGCCCGAGCCCCTGTTTCATGGTGTGGCTATGTCTCACTTGACTGAGATTTAAGAGAGAGAAAAGAAAATCTGAAAAGAAAGTCTTGCACGGATCTTAATGTATGATCCGATGGACCTATATAGCATCGACTGTGAATTATAGCAAGACTGATGAATATAAGGACAATGACTATGGATAATAATTGTATTACATATTTACGAAAATGATTAAAAAAACACATGCAGCAACACCCGAAATACACAAGGGCAAAAGAAGAAAGAAGACAACGATCTGGCTCACAGATCTCTACTTTCTTGATGTGTTGCTGTAGGCCACGGGAGCTAGCCTCCACGGCGAGCGGCCATGAGCTCTTTTGTGTCCTCAAGACGCTGCTTGAGAGCATCCACAGATTCCTCCACCAGCCTTTAGCGCTTGATGCGCAGCATGTCATTCTCGTCCATAAGTTTCTTGACGATGACGTCGGTCCTCTTCAACAAGGCAGTGGTCTCCTCCTGTTGCTTCACACTTCCGACGATCTCAGCCCTCAGCAGGTCACGCTCGGCCCGGAGCTTCGCATTGCCCTCCCTTAGTTGTCGGATGACACCAGTAGCCTATTCAAACGAAGCTTTCATGTCGTCCTGCAACCTTGCCCAGTCGGAGATCTGATCCATCTGGGTATGGATGATCGCATGCATGCGCGTATAAGAGTCGTCGCCTGCCCGTGAGACATTTTCCCAGGCCGCCACGGTGTGGGAGGACATCTCTGCTGCATTCGCGGC
>NC_041387.1:163821425-163856996 GCF_002162155.2 Triticum dicoccoides | reverse complement strand
GGGACCTCTGCGCTACTACGGTCGCGCGGTGGGACATGTCGGCTGCTTTAGCGCCGAGGCGGGACATCTCTCGTGCTTCCGCTTCCATGCTCGCCTCTCCCTGGTGGTAATATCTCGACACAGAACTCACACTGTCCATGGCAGATGCAAGGGAACAATGCTGAATGATGTGTTTGTTTTTGTGGATGAGTTGAGGTTGAATGTGCAGTCATCTTGGAGTAGTAGTATTTATACCAGGTACTAATACGCTTCTAAGTGGGAAACCATTTAGGTTTTGATCGGTGTGAACAGGTTTGCAATTAAATATAGCGTGGTAGTAATTTGGAATGTGATGGGACGCAAGCTCAGAATTTATTGACAGTTCTATAATTTCTAAGTGCGGCACTATTCCCCGACGATGTAACGTGGGCACGCTTTCTCGACCGCGTATGTGGTGTTTGCACCATAGGGTGCACCACAATAGGCAATGTCAGCACACGTCTTGTTCCAACAACCATGTGCGCTCGTTATTACCATCGCACACACTTATTTTAATTAGAATGTGTGCCTGTCTAGCGCAAACACATGGATCTCTCTAACTGTTTCTTTTTTTTTGTGGCTATCGCAAACAGTTCATCTGTGTCAAGTGTATGTCGTCAATCACACACACACATTGATATGGCTGACCATTTTTGTAGTGTTGCCTAATCGCAAACAGTTAATCTGTCTGAAGCGTATGCCCTCAATCGTACACACCTTCATGTGGTTGTCTGTTTCTGTTGTTCCACCTCATCACAAACAGTTAATCCGACTGAAGTGTATGTCGTATATTGCACACGCCTTCATTTTGCTGCCCGTTTCTATTGTTCTTCCTCATCGCAAACCGTTCATTGAACTAAACCCTATGCCCCGCATCACACACACAACTAAAATCTGAACCGTGTTTGATGTATCCTCCATTGCAAATGTTTTGCATCTTTTTTAACGGTTTTCACATCACCGTTTGTGATTAATGCATCACACAGTTTCATCGAAGGGTCTCTGATTATAGTGTCGCGTTAGCAGCATCCCGCAATAGTGGTGATAGTTATATTATTGAATTCGTTCATGATTCTCCTGAAAATTATTATGAGAGGGGAAGATATGCTTATATATATTTCAATAATATCAAATTTCCTCTCTATGTGTTGAAAGCTTTGAAGTATTTCTTGTTTTGCCTTCCTATGCTAGTTGATTCTTGCTCCTACAAATTGTTTGCTCGCAAAATCCCTATGCATAGGAAGTGGGTTAGGGTTAAATGTGCTAGTAATATGTTTCATGATGCTCCCGTTATGTTTCAATCCTTTGCTTTTATGTGTGCATCATTGAAATCATCATGCCTAGCTAAAAAGGCATTAAAGAAAAGTGCTTGTTGGGAGATAACCCAATATTTACCCCTACTATTTTTGTGTGCTCACATGATTAGGCTATTGTAGTAATCATGTTTTATAGCTTTTGTTTCAATAAAGTACCAAGTAAAGCCTTTGGGATAGTGTAGATGATAATTGACTTGATTCTGTGCAAAAACAGAAACTTTTGCGCCCAGTTTGGAATTCCATAATTCACTGGGATGTGATAAAATCCTGAATTTTGTACACATGATTTATATACAAATTCATATGTTTTCCTGAATTTTCAGAATTTTTAGAGTTGCAGAAGTATGGTGATTGTCTAGATCATTACAGACTATTCTGTTTTTGACAACTTCTGTTTTTAATGCATAGTTTGCTTGTTTTAGTGTTTCCATAGCTTATATTAAGTGATATAAATTGTGGAACTAATAAGGTACAATAGACATTGTGTGAGAAAAATTATGAATCTTGTCTTTGACAGTACCCAAATGACTGATTTGTTTTATCATACTAACCCATCTCATGAAGTTCCGATAAGTTGTGTTTGATTGAAGTTTTCCAGTTTTCGGTGAGATAGTGATATGAGAGGAATTAAGGAGACACAAGAGCTCAAGCTCGGGGATGACCAAGGCATCCCAGGAAAATATTACAAGAAGTCTCAAGCATCTAAGTTTTTATCGCTTAGTATCGGTTGAACCTAAGTTTTTGCTTCTTCGCATGAGATGTGCTATTCTTGGAGTGCCCTTTTATATTTGCTAGCTTTTGAATAAGATACTTAAGATCTGGAAATTTTAAATGAGAGAGCGTCCTCATATAGCTACTTAATTGTTTGACTACTCATTGATCTTCACTTATATATTTTGGAGTATTTGTTATTTACTCTTGTGCTTTGCTTATATCCTATGAGTAAATTGTTGAATGAATTGAATATCATCAATCTGAAATTATATGTGCTTCATACGCTTGTACCATGCCTAGTAGTATAGTTTCACTTTTGGTTTAGGAAGTAAAATCTATTGAAGTTTGACAATCTGAGATGCCTCTTCAGCAGTTGGCATCTTAGCAGCCTTCTCAGCCCTTGCCTTCTCCTTCTTCTCTTGTGCATGCATAGAAGATGGTTCATTTTCATCCATCACAACAGTGTTGTCCTCAAAATCAGGGTAGATGGGCAGGTATTCCTTGTCCAAGAGATATGTGCTAGTGCCCATCTTGGAGTTTATAAGCTCCTGAATCTGTGGGGCATACCCACAACTCCTCTTTTGATCAGCAGCAGTCCTTTTGATTGTTTCCACAATCATGCTCATGACTTTAAACTTTTGAGGCACATCAAATATATGAAGCAAGTTAATTGCATGGTCTCTGATCATCTTGTGATCACCTGACTTGGGCAGCAAAGTGTGCCTGAAAATCCAATTGATAGTGGGCAGTCCTGACAACAGATGATGTATAGATCCAAACTTGTGTGTCTAAAGTGTAGCGTCTGGGATCTCTTTGTACATGTGAGCCATGGAGCTGTGATCTTTCTTCTTCTTGGCATAGACATCCAAGTCATCCTCATTCTCATTTAGAGAATTAATCAATTCAAACCATTCCTCAACAGTTGATTGGTACCTGGTACCCTCACACATCCAAAATATCCTCCCATCTGGGTAGAAATGAGTTGTGGAGTAGAACTGCATAATGAGCCCATCATTCCACTTTGTGAGCTTATGCCCAACAAAGTCTACTACTCCACAAGACATGGAACTGTCATAGACTCCAGGATAGTGCTCTTCATTCTTCTTGATATAGTACCAATCAACCCATCTCATGTCGTAGACTATGGGCTTCTTGTCAAGCAGCACTGTCTTATAGAAATCATGTTGTTCCTTAGTATGGAACCTGTAGTCCACGGCAGTTCTTCTCCTGACTGCATAGGGGTTAGTCAATCTCCACTGTCTCAGTCTTGCATCCTTCCTGAGCTTCATGTCTTCTGCAACTGGGTGAGCATCATTATGATCTGGGATCTTGGGCTTCAGCTTTCTCAAAACTAGTGAGTCTTCATCTTCTTCTTCAGCTACTTCAGGCACTGGGGCCTTGTTCTTCTCTGCAGCTGGAATACTCCTGGTGTTCCTCTTGGGTGCAGACTTGGGTTTTGGAGCAGCAGCCTTGGGAGCATCTTTGGGCTTAGATGGAGCAGCCCCTGACCTTATAGCATCTCCCATTAGCTTTTGAGCTTTAGGTGCTGGTGCAGCAACCTCTTCCTCTTCATCTTCAGACTCAATGGTGAACTTCATGGTTTCACCAGTAGCAACCTTCCTAGGTTTGGAGGTGGGAATTCTCCTTGCAGGTGCCTTCTTCTGCATCCCTGGCTTAGTGGTGGCAGTTGTGCCATATTCCTTCTTCAGCACTTTCTTCTTTGAGGTGGCCTCATCCTCAATAGCCACATAGTCCTCATCTTCAGAATCTAAGGTCTTCTTCTTTCTGGCCCTGGTGGCTGCTTTTGGCAAGTTGCTGGGTGTGCTCCTACTGCCATCATCATAGCTGCTAGAGGGACTAGTGCCCTCACTCATCTGAACTTGCTCCTCAGACTTGTTCTGACTTTCACTCTGATCTGACATGGTGCAAACTCCGACAACAGACCATGTGAATAGATATAGATGAAGTAGAGTGGATGAGCATCACAAAGCACAGAGGTTTTTGCAAAAGAATTGAGTCAAAAACTTAGTTTTAGTTTTCCACAGAAAGCATTTCGGAGCTACCGATTTGTAAACTCGGTGATACCGAAGCAGCTTTTGGAACCTAAACTAGTGAGCTACCGATTTGTAAACTCGGTGGCAAAGAGACTGCTAGGGTTTCACAAAGTCCTGATCTCGGTCACACTGATTTGCAATTCTCGGTTAGACCGAGAATCACTTGTGCACTGGCCTGAGCCAAATCGGTGGGACCGATTTCTACAACTCGGTCGGTCCGAG
Organism: Triticum dicoccoides; assembly: GCF_002162155.2. Classification (NCBI taxonomy): domain Eukaryota; kingdom Viridiplantae; phylum Streptophyta; class Magnoliopsida; order Poales; family Poaceae; genus Triticum; species Triticum dicoccoides. The sequence goes on along the minus strand of NC_041387.1, from coordinate 163,852,672 downwards.
ATGAGTTCGGCGGAAACCTAACCCTAAATTTTCAATCCAAAACTAATCTACGGAGTGTTTTCTCTGGATTGGAAGATCTCAATCGTGGCAAGATACATGGACTTGCTACGGTGGCAATGGCGGAGTTGAATCCCGTTGATGGCGGCGGAGACCAGCGGTGGGAGGTCGCTGGCAACGAGGAGGACGATCCGGAGACCCGAGGAGGCAGAGCAGGCAGTGCGCGGGCGAAGAGGTTCGGAAAATTTTCCAAATTTTGGCCCGGGGGTATATATAGCCTGACCCTGTCGGTGTGACCGAGTGGAACAACTCGGTGGCACCGAGGTGCATAACTGCAGGCAGTTACTGCAACTCGGTGTGACCGAAAAGTTCAAATCGGTTGCACCGAGATTGAAAACCTAGATCAACTTAGTGATCTCGGTGTGACCTAAATGGATGGATCGGTCAGACCGAAATGCACAAAGAGGTTTTGGAGTTTAAGTCTATGACGAATCGGGGACTCCGAGTGCTCCTCACACAGAGTGGTTCGAATCTGACTTGATCAAACTTTGTGACGTAGCATGAATAGAGTTTGAGACAAGAAAAGCATAGATAGCTAGAGAAGGTTCTTAGTCATTCTTGTCCATCCACTTGGCAAAAGAAAGAAACCAAACAATCAAAACTACAAGTGGATGTCCTCGAATGAGTAAAATATGCAACCAACATGCTCACACAATAAAATGGCAAAATGAAATATGTGGCAAAGCATGCACGACCATTCTAGCATCTATCAAGCATTTGGCGATGACTAGGTCATATATATATGAGTATATTGACTTAGGAGTCAAATGAGAACATTTGATCATAGGTCATACTCATCGTTTAAGCACAAGTGGGGTTACCACTTTTACATAAAGCATTGTTGTGTTCACACCATTAGAGTTGCTTTAGCTCAATTCTTAGAGTAAAGCTCCCCCTAGATGTGAGATCCCCCCTAAGAGTGATGAACTAACCTTGGGTTTTGTTGATGATGACTTCATGTAGGTGTTCAAGATGTGGATGCTCAATGTTGATGTAGATCATATGGAGCAATCCATTGGAGTGACTTGCACTTTCAATACCTACATGGGTTAGTCCCACAAGGAACAAACAGGGATATCCATAGACATAGAGCGATGCACACACAAGATGATGTCCATTGGGTTACCTTGTCCTTTGTCTTACCAACAAGAGGGTTTGTGACTCCTTGAACTAGTGCAAGATGTGGAAGTTGATTGCACTTGTCCTTGCAAATGATATGAGTGAAATATGTTGGCGGAGTCACCCTCAAGAACTCTCTAGTTCTTCTTCTTTGGGATCCACATCATCTTGATGGGAATCCTTGGAGTTGTAGTTGTACTTGATGAAGTAGAACTTGACGTAGTCTTGGGAACGCACTTGACCAAGGCCTTAGGAGCTTCTTCAAATGCATCAATCTCCTCTTGAAGCTTGTCCTTGCCTTTTTGCTTGTGGTCTTGTGGTGGAAGATCATCTTGAGCTTGTGTCCCTTTGAAAGAAGTAGGATCATACTTCTCTTGTTGAGGAACAAACTTTGTCTTGGGGTATTGATCTTCTTCCCACTCAACTCCATTGGCATTGAACTTTCGTTCAAAACCAACACCTTGGTTCTTCCGGTGCCATCCTTGCTTGCGTGCAACTTCCTCAAATTGCTTACTCCCGGCAAGGCTCTTGTAAACACCTTTCTCTATAATTCCCTTCAATAAGATATTTTATTGCTCAAGTGTAATTTGGCTAAGACAATCATTAGTGGAATCAAGAGAACTACTAGAAGCAACAACATTGGATTTAGCATGATTATTTTTACTACTAGAGGAAGAATATTTCTTGTTCTTGTTACTAGACTTAACTTGAGGCATGTAAGTAGATAAGAGTAAACGCTTGGCAATGTAAGAAGAACTTTTCTTGCGAAGATAATCATTGATTGCTTTTAAGAACTCATGCTCTTGCTCAGGATTGAGCTTTTCAAAGTGTAACTTCTCATGAGTCCTTAAAAGTTCTCGATGATCTCCTAAGATAGTTTCATGAGCTAACTTAAGAGTGTTTAGTTCTTTAGTTAGGATCTCAATCTTCTCCTTATCATTGTCATTCATTTTATTTTGATTAGCATGATTAATTGACATTTCATCATAGTATTCATCACTAGAGTTGTCAACAAGTAAATCATCGTCATCTAACAAGTCATCTTCATCACTATTGAAATCAACATACTCGGGGTGTGATACCTTTGGGCCTTTAGCCAAGAAGCATCTTCCAAGTCCTTCATTTGGTGAATCAAATATGTCGTAGGAGTTGGTTGACACAAGTGCTAGACCGGCAACACCTTCATCTTGAGTATATTCAGAGTCGGAGTGATAGCTTCTCTCGGACTGATTGTCAGAGTCAGAGCTGGATACCCATTCACCAACATGAGCTTGATGTCTTCGTTTTGTGTAGCTCCTTGATGACTTGTCCTTCCTTTCTGAATCCTTGCTTCTCCGGGATGTTCTTCGTTCATAACGATCATCTCTACTCCTTCTCTCTCTTGATGGTGATTCTTCTCTTCTACTTCTTCTTTTTGGGGAATCTTCTCTTCTTTTGTAGGGTGACGTACACTCATTGGAATAGTGTCCGGGTCTTCCACAATTGTAGCAATTATGCTCATGACTAGAAGATCTTTTGTCATTGTATGACCTTGACTTGGAACTTCTTTCCTTGCTTCTACTCTTGTAGAACTTGTTGAAGTTCTTCACCATTAGTCTCAATTCTTCATTGAAGGTTTGTTTCTCACATGATGATGCGGGAGCTTCACATGAGGCTTTGTAAGCACCACTTGACTTGTTGTGGAGCTCCTCCTTATCCTTGAGTGACATCTCATGAGCAACAATTCTTCGAATGACTTCTGTTGGCTTGAGATCTTTGTAATTGGGCATCATTTGGATCAATGTGCACACGGTATCATATTTTCCGTCCAAAGCTCTTAGGATCTTCTTGATGATGAATTTGTCGGTCATCTCTTCACTTCCTAAGCCGGCAATCTCATTTGTGATAAGAGCAAGCCTAGAGTACATTTCAGCGACACCTTCACCATCCTTCATTTTGAACTTGTCAAGCTGACTTTGAAGCACATCCAACTTGGATTCCTTGACGGAGTTGGTACCTTCATGCATATCAATCAAAGTATCCCAAATTTCCTTTGCATTCTCGAGACGGCTGATTTTTTTGAATTCTTCGGGGCACAATTTGTTGAAGAGGATGTCACAAGCTTGAGCGTTGTATTGCAGCATCTTCAACTCTTCCGCGGTAGCTTCATGGTTCAGTTCTCTCCCATCAAAGAATTCACCTTGCAAGACAATACACACAATAGCCCAAACGGCGGGGTTATGTCCAAGAATATGCATTTTCATCTTATGCTTCCAACTAGCAAAATTAGTACCATCAATGTAAGTACCTCTACGGTGGTAATTTCCCTCGCTAGACGCCATACTCTCCTAGGTTGTGAAACCAAGGCTATGACCACCAAAAGCTATGGAGATCAAGGCAAATGGAGACCAAAGTTCCGATACCACTTGTAGGATCAAAATTATGTCTAGAGGGGGGTGATTAGACTACTTGACCAAATAAAAATCTATCATTTTCCCAATTTTAGTTCTTGGCAGATTTTAGCAACTTTGCACAAGTCAAGCAATCTTAACACAATTCAAGCAAGCATGCAAAGAGTATATGAGCAGCAGAAAGTAAAGCATGCAACTTGCAAGAATGTAAAGGGAAGGGTTTGGAGAGTGCAAACGCAATAGGAGACACGGATGTTTTTGTCATGGTTCCGATAGGTGGTGCTATCGTACATCCACGTTGAAGGAGACTTCAAACCACGAAGGGTAACGGGTGCGCGAGTCCACGAAGGGCTCCACCCATGAAGGGTCCATGAAGAAGCAACCTTGTCTATCCCACCCTGGCCGTCGCCCACGAAGGACTTGCCTCACTAGGGTAGATCTTCACAAAGTAGGCGATCTCCTTGCCCTTACAAACTCCTTCTTTTAACTCCACAATCTTGTCGGAGGCTCCCAAATGACACCTAGCCAATCTAGGAGACACCACTCTCCAAGAAGTAACACATGGTGTGTTGATGATGAACTCCTTGCTCTTGTGCTTCAAATGATAGTCTCCCCAACACTCAACTCTCTCTCACGGGATTTGGATTTGGTGGAAAGAAGATTTGAGTGGAAAGCAACTTGGGGAAGGATAGAGATCAAGATTCATATGGTAGGAATGGAATATCTTGGTCTCAACACAAGTGTAGGTGGTTCTCTCTCAGAAAATGTATGTTGGATGTGTAGGCATGTTCTGATGGCTCTCTCCATGAATGAAGAGTCAGTGGAGGGGTATATATAGCCTCCAAACAAAATCTAACCGTTACACACAACTTACCAATCTCGGTGGGACCGAATTGAGAAACTCGGTCGGACCGATTTAGCAAATAATGTGACCGTTAGGATTTTTGGTGGGACCGACATGCAACTCGGTAGGACCGATATGATTATGGTTAGGGCATAACGGAATCTTGGTGAGACTGGTTACACAAACTTGGTGGGACCGATTTTGGTAATAAGCTAACGAGAGAGTTGGTCAGGCAAACTCGATGGGACCGATTCGCTCATCTCGGTAAGACCGAAACGTTACAAAAAGGAAACAGAGAGTTTGCATTGTAATCTCAGTGGGACCGATCGCTCATCTCGGTTTGACCGAAACATTATGAAGGGAAACAGAGAGATTACAACCCCATCTCAGTGAGATCGAGATCCCTATCGGTGAGACCGATTTGCCTAGGGTTTGTAGCAGTGGCTATGACATAACTCGGTGGCTCCAGATAGGAAAAATCAGTGGGGCCGAGTTTGACTTTTGGTTTAGGTCATATGTGGATATGAGAAAGTAGTTGAGGGCTTTGGAGCATATCACTAAGCATTTTGAGCAAGAAAGCCATTAAGAAACACCTCATCCCTCCTTGATAATATTGGCTTTTCCTATAGACTCAATGTGATCTTGGATCACTAAAATAGAAAATGTAGAGTCTTGTGCTTTGAGCTTGAGCCAATCCTTTTGTCCTTAGCATTTTGAGGGATCCACTTTTCTCATCCATGCCATGCCAATCATTGAGCTTTCCTGAAATATTTATCTTGAAGTAGCATTAGCTCAATGAGATATATGTTGTTACGAATTACCAAAACCACCCAGGGATAGTTGCACTTTCAGTGTGGCTCCACCTACGGCCCGGCAAGGCCCAGTATCAAGACTCCACGAGCAATACCATCACGAGGGCCCCCGCTTCATGAGGCGAACTACATCAAGACCTCCAGAGGAGCGGCCTCCCGAGGTTGCCTCCTGAGGGGCGGGCATCTCTAGGCTTGCACCCCGCCTCACAAGGCGCGTGGTGACGTGAGCCATGATGAACGGAGCTAGGACGGGGCCAGTAGACATAGTCCAGGACAGTTTCCTCTTCGATGCTAAAGAGGCAAGGCCAGCACGCGAGTTCCCAATGCAGCCCCAAAGCTTTCCCCTTCGGTGCAACAAGACCAAGACCACGGGCTCGGCAAGATGGAAGTCATCACCAAGCCCACCTCCGCGTCATGACCAGATGCTTTGCGGGCGAAGACCACCTTTAGTTAGGATAGGATGTACTCCTATCCCCCTTCAAATTTGGCTGTTGTAGTATCCCTACCCGCCTAGAGGTTTGGGGGAAGAGGACTGGGGCCAGTATAAATATAGGTTAGATGCCCCCATAGAGGAGGATTGATTCTTGCACCCTCCTGAGGCAGCTCGCCCTTGTAGCAGCTCATATTCATCCTCCTCCCGAGGCAATCCACCACAAAGCAGGAGTAGGGTCTTACACCGCAAGGTGACCCGAACCTGGGTAATCTTGTCACTAAAAAAATACACTTTCATGATGATACGTGTTTGTCACAGTAGGTCACGTTTTCTGTCATGCATGTACATCCATGATGATTTTATGACAGAATCAAGATAGTCATATCTGTGCTTTCGTAGAAGTGTTCCATAACATTACCAAAATTATCATCACGGAAGTGTCCACTTCCATGACGATAAATCGCGCATCATAGAAGTCCTTTCGTCAAGGGTGACCAACACGTGGCATCCATCATAACGGCTCGCCGTTAAACTATCGGGTCCCATTTTGGATCCAATAACCCATTAACAGCCCGGACCAATGGGGATATTCCACGTGTAAAATTCTCATTGGCCGGAGGAAACACGTGTTGGCTCACCGTTGGGGCAGATGTCATTCACTCATTGGACAGGAGGCGCCTATGATACGTCGACACGTGGCACGGCGCAATAGAGGCCCATTCTGGTGAAAAGGCCGAGCCATTTGACTTGGTCAAAAGGTAACGGGCTGGCCCACGGAAAGCCTGTTAACGGCATATTCGTATATCGCCCATTTACAGCCCACTAACACCAGACCCGTTATGGCCTATCAGAATTAAGCCCAGTAGCTTCATCGGGGCCTTCCAATATGATTCCAGCCCATTGTAACTTCCGGCCCATGTATGGCTCATGATGTCTTTCAGCCCATATGAGGCCCTTCGTAACTCTGGTCCCATTAAAGGCCCAAGATGAAACTGGGCCATAATGAACAGTGTATCGCTTTATACTCATTAACGGCCCATTATTCCGTCCGCCAGTTCCAGCCCGTGTTAACTTTCAGCCTTCTAAGGGCCCATTTATTCTTGGGCTCCTTTCTAGAATTAGGTTAGTTATGGTCCGCTACTGGCCTGTTCCGTTTGTGGGCCAAATTCAGCCCGTGGTTACATTAGGCCCGTTTGTGGCCCGTTAACACGTTGGGCTGTTTTCATGTCAAAAAAACCCGTTGGGCTGTTTTCATGTCAAAATTAAATCGTTGGGCTATTTTCATAGAGTTATCAAATACGTCCTATTAACGGCCCGTTATGGTCCACAAATAGTACGACCATGATTGGTGAAATGATTATATGCCCCGCGGAAGGCCCATGGATCCTACGGCCTGTAGAAGACCAATGGATCCTACACCCCGTAGAACGCTCATGGATCATACGGCCCGTAGAAAGTCCATGGATGCTACGCCCCGTAGAAGGCCCATGGATCCTACAGCCCGTAAAAGGCCCATGGATCCTATGGCCCGTATAGAAGACCAATGGATCCTATGGCCCGTAGAAGGCCCATGGTTCATACAGCCCGCAGGAGGCCCATGGTTACAACAGTCTGTGTGTTTCCATGATTATTATGGCCTAGTTACCAAAAATAGGTTATTGTGGCGACTAGAAAAACAAGGAAAAAAGAACTGCAGTGACTACAAGCAAACAAATAAACAACAAAATAAGTGAATAAATAAGCAAGCAACTGACACTAGCCTATTACCGCTATTACACAAATTACATCCATTAGGCATCAAAGTTCGCCACCAGTGCAAATATAGGGAACAAAGCAGCATATTACATACACTAGCTATCAAAATTGGCCACCAATGCAAATAAACACGGCAGCAAAACAAGAGCATAACTGAAAAAACTTCAAAAGATCTCAAGAAACGTTATCCTGGGTATCCACCATGCTGGCAATAAGCTTAGCAAGCTTATTAGCTTTGTCCTGTTTGGCGCTAAAATCCTCCAACGCTTGCTGTTGCACCAAAAAGTATGCATCTAAATGCTCCAGGGACTTCCACACTCCTTCCACTTCTCATCGCAGCACAACTGATCGATGTCTTTCAGCTTGTAGATGAGACTCAAGAAACTGAACTGATTCAGACAGTGGGTTTGAATAGCTTGTGCAAGCGGCTGTGGCTAGTAACTCGAACACTAAACCAAGACATGACTTTGGGGTTGTCTCACTGTCTTCAAGATAGGCTTCCTTAGCTATTTTATCAGCTTTGTTTGAGACCAACAAGGATGTCTCACTATCCTGAACCTTATCTGCATTACTTCCTTTATCATTGCTTAATAAGGCACTCTTCCCCAATATTCTGTCAGCATTCTAAAAGAAGAAACAAGCAGACACATAACAGGTTTAGCATGTACTAGTATATGAAACTCATTTCGGTGAACCAGTTCATTAGTAAGGTGGACAGGATTAAACTACCAAGTCTTCTATTGCCAAGTACTAGTACATAATAAAAGCATCAAACAAACATATATCTATGTCCTATGGTCACTGCATTGTCTTGCCAAATCAAAATAGATACACGGTCCAATCATATCAGTTCAAGACAAAGCAGCAGTGAAAGAATACAAAGCGTGGGAAACTACACGGCACAACAAGATTTCAGATGGGTACCATGAGTCTACATGTATAATAACACTATTGGCTCTGTTGTGATGCTAGTAATGTGCATGATATGAGAAGTCAACTTTATACAAAATTGAAATTGAAATCAACAGAGCTATTAATAAGAGCAAACCTATTAAAGAAACATGCGTAAAGATACCTGCTATGCCATTGGAGTTTTGATTGGATCCTTCAATTTAAAAATAAGTGTGTATGAGTAAATACGGTGATACAAGAGCAAAGCAGTATGCACAATAGCAATGGAATCTTAAATTAGAACAGTTGTTCTTCAGTTTTAAGCACTTGTTCTACATGAACAGAGTACAGTAGGACGCAAGAATATAGTACTTCAAAATATAAAATGAGCTCATAGACCTTACCACATTCTTGGCTCGGGACTAGTACAGAACAAGGCGTTCCCAGTCATCATCAAGTAGATGTGTCTCAGGAGAACGTAGGTGAATTTGATGAGTTTCTTTGCCGGTTAAGTACATTTTCTTTAGGTAATTGTGATACTGCCACCAAGCATTCTTGAAGATAGCAGAGGTATTAGCATAGGTTACCTCATCCCGAGTTTCCAATTCGGTCCTTCTCTACAGAGAAAAATGGGAAAATTTGCTGTATTATAACCATCATGGAGGTAGGACGTATGGGATAAAGAAAAGTAATTGTCATGATTAACATTACTTACACATACCTCCTGGACAAACACCTGCAACTGGAATTTTCCTTCATCTTCAGTATAATATTTCCAAGATGGGAAGATACACACATAGGATTTAACAACACCAAATGCGATAGATGCTAAACTACGACTGGCTGGTTGTGCTTCCTCCACGAGAATAGGCGTACTAACTAGTGGAGTTGGGGTTATCCATGGTAGTACTGGCCCTTTGGGCACTGGAGCTGCCTTACTAACTACTCTTGTTTGGGAGCTTTGTGGTGGAGATAGTGTTGTGTCAATAGGAACTAGGTTACTATCTGCTGGGGTTGGGGTTAGATTGGGTGAAGCTAGTTTAGCGTAGCAGGGGTACAATCTGCGAGAGTCTGGGTTATGTGTGGTAGGGTGGTTCTCGTGCATGTACAGCCGGGGTGCTATCTCCACCAAGAGGTATCACTGTTTTATTTGAAGACCGTGTTTTTACTCTGCTAGATACTGTCATCACCCGCTCCAATTTAAATGGTTGATAAATAGGAAACATAGTTGAATTACATACATTGTATGAGAGACATATGCAATAGATCGTGTGGAAAAAAGAGGGCATGAAATAGTTGACATGTTATTGTTTAACTAAAACTGATAGCATGACATAATTTCACATATATGATGTCTATCTAAACTGGATAGCATAGCATAACATAATTCAAAGATATGATGAATAACTAAACAGGATCGCATGACATAATTCCCATACATGTTATCTAAGTAATCAGGATCGCATGATTTAATTCACATATGTGATTTATATGCTAAACAAAGGGCATTCGATATGATGTCTGAACTAAGAACATGGTGTTGAATATTGTGTATATGATGTCTAAACTAAGTAATGCAAGACACCATATGCATGATATGAGCAGTATAACCGTGCCAAGTTAGAGCATACACCTCGGTGGGGGAATAGGACTGGCCATCAGTCTCTGAATCCATCTCAGAGGAGCTATCGGGACCCAACAAGAGATCTGCTTCGACAGGTAGCACTATCTACTCTGAAGCCCTTGTTTTCACTCCAGATTTTCCATCTCCCACCCAAATGGCTGATTCATAGGAAAAGTAGTTTAATGTACAAACATTGTCGACAAATGGAAATGTAATGAAGAAAAGGATGGGTGAGATATCATTCAAATATATGACGCCTGGTTAAACAGGATGGCATTGCACATTTCACATATATTATGGCTAGCAAAAGACATGAGACTGCATAATTCCCATATATGATACAGAAACTAAACAGGTGGCATTATAGAACATGTCTAAACTAAGCAGATGACATATATGATGTCAAAAGTAGGCATCGCAAGGCAACATATGCATGATATGACTAACATCATCATGCCAAGGTAGAGCAAACTGTCATGTTTCGGGTTCCGGCAGACCCTTGAGGTTCGAACTCTGGGGTGCGCACGAAGATCTTTCCCCTACCAACTCACGTCTCAAAGACTCGCAAGGAATCAATGCTAGAAAGAAGAACACACAAGGGACACGAGGTTTATACTGGTTCAGGCCACCATTGTGGTGTAATACCCTACTCCAGTGTGTGGTGTGGTGGATTGCCTCAGGGGCGGATGATGAACAATACAAAGGGAGAATAGCCTCGCGAGGGGCTCTTCTTGAGCTGGTGCGATGAACTGTTTGGGCGAGGTCAGTCGCTTCTCTCTCTCTCTCTCTAGTCTATGTGCAATCTGTATCCGATCCCCTTTACTGTGGTGGCTAGTCCTATTTATAGAGGGAGGCCCTGGGCCTCTTCCCAAATAATGAGCGGGAAGGGCGCCAACAATTGGCCATTTTGAAGGGGAAGATCTAGTACACTTATCCTGACTAAAGTTGGTCTTCGACCACCAAAGACTCTGGTGGTGACGCCGTCCTAGGCTCCACGATGACTTCCATCCTGTTGTTCTGCTTGTCTTGGTCTTGTTGCACTGAAACGGTAACCTTTGCCTGATGCCTTGGCCTATGCTTGCCCCTTTGCACCAAAGGGGAAACAAGGACACTGTGCAGGCCGGTGCCCGCCTGGCGCCCGCCTGGTCTCGTTCGTCATGGCTTGCGTCACGGGCTCCTCGCGAGGTGCCCTGCCTTGATCTCTCCGCCTCCTCGCGAGCCCCCCTGATGAGGCCGCTCCTGAGGAAGCTTCCTGTCGTCCTCCCCGCGAGGCTTGGCCCCTCGCGAGGGTCTTGAGCTTGAGATGATGGAACTGGGCCGCACTGGGCCCTCACTTGAGCCACGTCGCAGGCCGCAGGCAGGCAAGTCTGGGGACCCTCGTTCCCAGAACACCGACAGTAGCCCCCGGGCCCAAGGCGCGCCCGAACTTGGCTTATCAGAGAAGCGGAAGGGCAAGTGCGAAGCGCCGCGGGCCCCAATAGCCTGCGGCCTCAGGCGCTGAGTGGCGACTGATTGGACATGGGCATCCCCGCTTCCCCAGGATGCCTCGACAACCGTCCATCTGACAAAAAGAGGTGCCCGGGCCAGACTTACTTGCTTCATTCTCGTTCGCCTTGCTCGAGATCCCCTTTCTCGCTCTTCTCCTTCTTGCTCCCGAAATCCTCCAGATCTGTCTCAATCCCTCCCATCCGGCGAGCCATGGCACCTCGCAAGACCCTGACCGAGGCCTGGTACTCGCCGGCTCTGGATTCCCTGAATGTGTCGGAGAAGAATCTCGCCCTCACGCGCCTGATGACGGTGGCGCAGGGCAACGAGGGGGCGACTGTGCTCAAGGCCGGCTCTGCCCAGCCTGAAGGCAAGGGGAGCACCTTCTACCCGCTCTTTGTGAGCGCCATCATCGCCGGTGTGGTGCCTCCTTTTTCCGAGTTCTTCCTCGCTATTCTTCGCCAGTACAACTTGCAAGCTCTGCACCTCCACCCTAGCTCTATTCTTCTCCTGGCGATTTTCGCCTACTATTGTGACGCTCACGTTGGGGTGATGCCCTCAGTGGCCTTGTGCGTCATTACTTCTCCCTCCGGGTTTCTGGTGCTCACATCATCGCATGTGCGAGCTTCATTGCATACTCCAACTCGAATGCCATCTCAAAGCCCAGGAAGAGGATCGAAGGCTTCCCGAGCAAGTGCATCATGGTGGATGTTGGGCGCATCCACCCTCGACTGGTGCTGCCTACGGGGCAGCCCAAGGCCGTTGACACGTGGTCCCGCACGGAACTTGTCGACCCCTGTGCGAAGGTGGTGCTGAAGAGGATGAATGCGGACCTGAGGCCAGGCAACTTGGGGGCGGTGAAGCTGACCAGGGCTATGCTCCTGATGGATTTCCTGGAGCACCGGGTGGCTCCACTCTGGGAGCACTCGCCCCCATTGTGGAGGCTTGGGGAAGCAGATGCCGCCCTTCGCCTAAGCTCTGAGGCCCTGGCCGACGAAGATCTGGCCGCGGCTCTCCACTCCTTGGTTGGGGGAGATGTGGCGAGCCCAGAGGGCGCTCCTGTCCCCCTGTTCCTTCGCGGCGACTGGGAGCAGGTGGTGAGCGCCATGCCCACTTTCAATGGTGAGGGGCTGGTGCTTCCAGAAGCTCCCGTGGATTTGGCGGCGTTGGCGATGGTGAATGTGTCCTCCAACGACTCTAGTGGGAGTGAGGAGGAAGAAGAGCCTGACTCTGAGGCGACCGGCGAGGAATCGGGGGAGTCCTTTCCTCGGCGCAGGTCCCGCGCCCTCCGCTCCATGCCGGACGACGACGAGGCCGGTGCCAGGCGAGGCGGGGAGGACTCTCCCTTGATCCCGAGGAAGGGCAGGTCGGGACTGGTTCCCCCAGGGTCTGCTCTGGTCCCGGGGCAGTCTGAGGCTAGCTCTGGCCCTCCTGACGCGCCTTCTGCTTCTGGGCCTCCCAAGGCTGACCCCACCTGTAGGCTCTCAAGCTTCAAGTTTGGCCGGAGGCTGCTTGAGTCCTCGAGCAATGACTAGTAAGTGCTCGATTCGTGTTTTTCTTTGTTTCTGTCGCCAAGGCTTGACGTCTGCATCCTTTTGGCCAGGCCGGTGCCTGTAGCAAAAAGGTTGAAAGGGTCCACGACGACCCTACTTGGGGCGAGTTCATCTGTCGGGGTAGCGCCTTCATCTGCGGGGAAAGGAGGCGGCGAGGCTCGCGCCTCCCCTGCCCAATTGTCTTCGCGAGGCCAGCAGGGACGCTCCAGCGAGGAGTCAGCCCCCGTGGCCCCGCTGACTCTGGAGGTGCCTGCGCTTGATGTTGTCGCCGAGGTGGCAAGGCCCAGGGGGTTCCTTCCTCCGAAGCTGTGATCACGTTGCCGTCCTCTCTGCCTATTCCACCGGCTCCCGTCTCTTCTGATTCCTCCGCCGTCCTGGACCGGGCTGCCAACGAACTGAGCTGGTTGCGGGAGGATCTTCAAAGCACGGACCCCCGCCGGATGGTCGGGCGCTTGGAGCTAGCCACTGGCTGGGCCCGCTTTACCGCCTCTGTTCGAGCGGCACTGAGCCAGGCCGTATCTGCCTCCGATGAGGAGAAGCAAGCCGCCTCCCAGGCCAAGTCCGCTCGCGACGCTGCCTTGGGTGACGCTGCGGATGTCCTGGGCCGCTGCAAGGTGCTGGAGGACGAGCTTCAAGGCCTGCGTGACGAGCTCGTGAAGGAGGTCCGCGGCCGCCAGGAGAAGGCGGAGGAGATGAGGGCTCGGGAAGATGCCGTCAGGGACCGGGACACCGAGCTTGATGACTATCGTGGCCGGTTGGAGACGCTGGAGCAGGTGTTGAAGGCGGAGAGGACCAAGCTAGATGGCAACGCAAAGGTCCTGGCCAAGGATCGAGTGGCCTTCGCCAAGCTGGAGGAGAAAGCTCGCGCCGCGCTGAAGACACTTTATGAGGGCAGCTTAGAGAAGCTGTTGGCTGGTGCAGAGGACGACCGTGCCGAGCTGCTTCCCTTCCTGGTCCGTGCACTTGAAGATGTCGTGGACGGCCTTGGTCCTATGGCCGAGGCCAAGGCACGTGCCCTGTCTTTTGCAGCACTGACGCGTGTCCTCAGCCACGTCTACCTTTGCGACCCCAACGTCGACCTCGACAGCCTGCTGGAACCTGTGAGCGGCGACCTTGCCGCTGCTGCTGCTGAGGCTGTGAAAGGCCGAGCCGAGGCTTTGTTGGGGAGGTTCCGCGCCTTCAGCACCTTGCCCGGGCGCGATGCCGCCAGCTCCACGGCCTTAGGAGGTGGAGCCGCCCAGCATGACTCCACCACAGGCGGCGGCGCCACTGGAAAGTGATCCCTTCGCGGCTTCAGTCCTGTTTTAATTCCTGCAACATGCACCATGCCTCGTGGAGGCGTTTAAACTTGTGTTTGGCGTTGTGAAACAAGCTATGGCCTGTAATATTTGCTTTTGAATTCCCTAGAATTTGCATTTTTCCCTCCTATTTGCTTGTGTTCTACATCGGTAGGGCCCGACCCCGCGCATACCTCAGCCGCCGTTAGCCCCGACCGGAAACCAGGACGGGACTAAGGAGTGAGGGGCTACGTGACCAGTTAGGCTCCTGAGTCGCGATGCTCAGGAGTCCCCCTTGATGTGCAAACAGCAAGTAGGGAAGGGAGGCATAGGAGTGGATTTGTCGTTCTACGTCGGCAGGGCCCAGCCCCGCGCATACCTCAGCCGCCGTTAGCCTCGACCGAAAACCAGGACGGGACTAAGGAGTGAGGGGCTACGTGACCAGTTAGGCTCCTGAGTCGCGATGCTCAGGAGTCCCCCCTTGACGTGCAAATGAGCTTTCATACCTTGGCTTCGCTCGGGGAGGGGCGCGCGACCAGGTCTGAGGGACCTGGCTGGGTGGCAAGCGCTCGGGCGTGGCCCGGGCGCAGCCCCCGTGTCCAGCCCCCTCCCGCGGCACTACCGAGGGGAGGCATTGCGATGGTGCCATACACTGAGCTCCGAGCTCCCTAAGGTTGATACGGCCATGGGCTTCCCTCAGTTGTTTATCACCAGCGCGAAGCATACTGCTTCCGTATGAGTACGGGATAGCCGCTCCTCGGCAGTGTCGTCAGCCAGCGCGGAGCATGGTGCTTCCACTGGTGCGTGGGAGGGGGCTCCCCTCCGGGAGGAGCCCTCGGGGCGTGTACAGCACCGCCCCGACACGTGGCCGGCACGGTAGGGCTAGGAGAGGTGTATCTGGGCACCCGTGAGCCAGCGCGGGACTCACGAGGCCCTACCTCAAGGCAAGTTGCGCCTGGCTCTGGGCCTTTATGAATGGTATGTTCCTGCAAGGTGGTTAGAATGCAAATGCTCTATGTCCTCAGGTCCCTGCCCTCGAGAAAGCTCAGCCGCCGCTGGTATGACAGGTCGCGATGCCGTGGGTCAAGGCCAGGGGGTGAGGGCTGGAGAGCCAGTAAGAGCCCATGAGTCGCGATGCTCAGGCACCCACCCTTTTAACGTGCAAGCACTTTGCATGAGAGTGGAGAGGTCCGTGATAGGCAGCAGAAGATAATCATGGGAATCATGTTAAGCATGGAGGAGCAAATCCATTTAGATAGATGCAGAAAAAGCAAACGCCACTGGGTCAGGCCCGAGCAGCTTGGGGATAATGCAGCCCGAGGGGCGCCCCCAACAAGGTAGCGGAGAACATGAGCAAAACGGGTACATGCCGCAGGGACGGACCCACGCGACCTGGGAATTATGCAGCCCTATGGGCCCTCCCAGCTGAAAATGGAACTTTGAAAGATGTCACCTGATACCGTTGAAGATGAAGGGATGCTGAAGTAGCGGACGACGCGCGGTGAGGAAGCCGATCCTCACGAGCTCCTGGGACCAGGAGCCTTGGGAGGCTCCGGGGGCACAGGTGGATCTTCGAGGGCCATCTCCATCTCCGCCAGGACCGCGCGATGCCTGACCTCCTGAGCCTCCAGAATGCTCATCAGCAGGCGCTACCGAGTAGCGACCGCGTTCGGCAGGCCGAGTGGCATGCGAACGTACCTATGAGGTGGACCCTCGCAGCACCCCACACGTGAAGGCCAGAGGCGCTCCTGAGACGTGGCTCGGTTGAGCCCTGGCACGTCGATGCAGACGCGCAGCCCACCATCCTCGCCTGGATGGGGGGCTACGGTGGGCAAGCGGCGGCTGCCGCGCATGACTCTTGACTCCTGTAGCTCCTGAGTGTTCCTTGCGATGAACTCCTGAGGGTTTGGCCCTCCTTGCCTCATACCTTCCTGAGGGAAACGTGCTTCGAAGCACGCCTCCAAGTGGTGCCCGAGCGCCTCCCTCCTGACCTTGGCAAAGTCGGTGGCTCTCCAAGAAAGAGCCCCCGAGCCCTGCCCAAGGAGGGCGCGCCTTCCTATGCGACAGAGGGTGGTGCCCCCTAAACGGGCGCGGATCCCGATGCAACGCCTCCGGAGGTACCCGCCTCCTGATGGCTTGGGCCAGGTGAAGTCTTCTTCTTCTTAGGGACTACCTCGGGAAGGCTCCCGCTCCTGTGATCCGGGTCTTCGATTGCCGCGGCTTGGAAGGCACACTCAAGAGAACACACTGCATCCCTTTCTTCACAGGGTACTATGATGACTCCACCGCTTCCTGGCATCTTGAGGACATTGTAGCCATGGTGAGTCACTGCCATGAACTTGGCCAGGGCTGGGTACACGAGGATGGCATTGTATGGCAGGCGAATGTGGGCGACGTCGAAGTCAATGAGCTCGGTGCGGTAGTTGTTGTGCTGCCCAAAGGTGACTGGAAGGCGAACCTGCCCTATCGGAACAGTGGAACCATCAGTGACTCCTAAGAAAGGCTTGGTCGGCTGAAGCTAATCGTATGGCACTTGGAGGTTGTTGAACGTCACGACGGACAGGACGTTGAGTCCTGCTCCGCCATCGACGAGGGTCCTCGTGACTTGCACATTGCTGATGACTGGAGAACAAAGCATTGGGAGGACACCGGCTTTTCCTGCGCACTTGAGCTGATCCGCTGACCTGAACTTGATAGCATACGCAGACCACCTGAGAGGGCACGTGGCCTCAAGCTTGGGGAGGACTGCATTCACCTCACGAGCAAACTGCTCAAAGATGCATTGTGAGGCTGGGGCCTGGGCGCCGCCCAGGATGCAAGCGATTGCACGCGGCTCCTGGAAGCCCCCAGCCCCCTCGTCGTGATGCGGGTCTTCATTCCTCCTTGGCGGTGGTGGTAGAGGAGGGAGGCCTACATTGCCTTGTGGGCGGTCCTCAGGAGGCCGGTCCCTCCAACCTCCCTCGTGAGGCTGGTCCTGCCAACGGTCCTCGTGAGGTCGGTCTCGCCACCCTTGGCGAGGGCCACGGTCTTCCCATCGCCCTCCATCTCTTCCTCCTCCTCGGCCATAGCCCCGATCGTTGCGCTCGGGGCGTCGGCCGATATGCCCATCTCACACAGCCCCGAGCTCTTGGCATTCATTGGTGTTGTGGGTGTGGAGGTCGTGGTACACGCAGTACCATCTACCCTTGGATGACTCAGGCTGATCCCTACCTCGCTTGGTGTCTGGCTCCGCTGCGAGCACAACAGCTCCCTTGCGCTTCACGTCCTTGACCTTGGGCTTCTTCTCTTCTGGATCAGGAGCCGGAAGCTTGAGGAGGGAGAGGCGCCCTTCCTCAGCCCTGGTGCACTTGGTCGCCAAGTTGAACAGCTCTAGGGATGTGCATAGGTCTTCATGGATTGCTAGCTCCTCTTTCATCTTGATGTCACGCACGCCATCGGAGAAGGCTGAGATGACGGCTTCCTCAGTCACCCTGGGGATCTTGAGGCGAGCGTTGTTGAAGCGCTGGATGTACTTCTGTAGGGTCTCTCCTGGCTGTTGCTTGATGCGGCGCAGGTCACTCATGGCCGGGGGCCGGTCGGGAGTGCCTTGGAAGTTGGCGATGAAGCGAGTGCGCATCTCGTCCTAGGAGGAGATCGTGCCAGGAGCGAGGTTCAAGATCCAGGTGCGGGCACCGTCCTTGAGCTCCATGGGAAACCAGTTCACCATGACCTTTTCGTCCATGTTGGCAGCTTCGATGCCCAGCTCGTAGAGCTGTAGGAACTCCGCGGGGTCTGCAGTGTCGTCGTAGCGAGGGGGCAGGTCAGGCTTGAACTTGCCTGGCCATGCGACACTTTGTAGCTCGGGGGTGAAGGCGCGGCAGCCTGCGGTGGCCATCGGAGCCCTTTGCTGTTGCTGGGCTTGCTCCTGGAAATTCCCATGCGCCGCCACTCAGAGAAGCACAGGGTCTTGACGTGGTGGCGCAGGGATGCGGTCATGGCGCATCGGTGCCGGGAGCACCCGGGCACCTTCTTGGGGGCGAGGGATTTCTTGGCAGCTCCTTTCTTGTCGTGCAGGCGCTGGACGCGGTGGGTCTCGTCCGGGGCCGCGCGCCTTGGAGCTAAGGCGCCTTCATGGGGAGGAGGTGGCGGAGGCACCTCTTGATCCACGCCTCCTGCACAGGACGAAGGGCGAGGCAGCTCGAGGGATGGCATAGGAGAGCCTCCTACGGCGCTGACGAGCTCGGTGATCCGGGCGAGCCAATCTTCATAGAGATTGTCGACGGGATGGTAGTGCAGGAGCTCATGCGCCAGGAGCAGCGCGGTGTGCGCGTCCGCGGGGGTGCGACGAGCGTGCGACGATGAACCGGCTGGAGTCAGCGATGGGGTGGCGATGCGGCCTTCCCGCTGCACCGAAGGATGCAGGGACGAGGCCTGCTGCTCGTTCCCCGCCGGGCCGGTGGAGGCGTTGGTGGCAGGAGACTGGGAACGACTGGGGCATCCGCCGATGGGCGCCGTCTGGGCGATGCGGGTGGCGCGAGCCCGACGCTCGGCGCGAGCCCGACGAGCGTCAACCATGGATACGACGGAAGATCACACGCGAATAGCGGAAGAAAGATTCCGGTACACCCCTACCTGGCGCACCAAATGTCAGGTTTCAGGTTCCGGCAGACCCTTGAGGTTCGAACTCTGGGGTCACACAAAGATCTTTCCCCTACCAACTCACGTCTCGAAGCCTCACAAGGAATCTAGACTAGAAAGAAGAACATACAAGGGACACGAGGTTTATACTGGTTTAGGCCACCATTGTGGTGTAATACCCTACTCTAGTGTGTGGTGCGGTGGATTGCCTCAAGGGCGGATGATGAACATTACAAAGGGAGAACAGCCTCGCGAGGGGCTATTCTTGAGCTGGTGCAATGAACTCCTTGGGCGAGTTCAGTCGCCTCTCTCTCTC
The DNA here is from genome assembly GCF_002162155.2 of Triticum dicoccoides. Classification (NCBI taxonomy): domain Eukaryota; kingdom Viridiplantae; phylum Streptophyta; class Magnoliopsida; order Poales; family Poaceae; genus Triticum; species Triticum dicoccoides. Next base: position 163,833,499 of record NC_041387.1, on the reverse strand, counting down.
TCTCTAGTCTATGCGCAATCTAGATCCGATCCCCTCTACTGTGGTGGCTAGTCCTATTTATAGAGGGAGGCTCCGGACCTCTTCCCAAATAATGAGCGGGAAGGGCGCCAACAATTGGCCATTTTGAAGGGGAACATCTAGTACACTTATCCTGACTAAAGTTGGTCTTCGACTGCCAAAGACTCTAGTGGTGACGCCGTCCTAGGCTCCACGATGACTTCCATCCTGCCATTCTGCTGGTCTTGGTCTTGTTGCACCGAAACGGTAACCTTTGCCTAATGGCTTGGCCTGTGCTTGCCCCCTTTGCACCAAAGGGGAAACAAGGACACTGTGCAGGCCGGTGCCCGCCTGGCGCCCGCCTGGTCTCATTCGTCATGGCTTGCGTCACGGGATCCTCACGAGGTGCCCTGCCTTGATCTCTCCGCTCCCTTGCGAGCCCGCCTGATGAGGCCACTCCTGAGGAAGCTTCCTGTAGTCTGCCCCGTGAGGCTTGGCCCCTCGCGAGGGTCTTGAGCTTGAGCTGATGGAACTAGGCCGCACTGGGCCCCCGCTTGAGCCACGCCGCATGCTGCAGGCAGGCAAGTCTGGGGACCCCCGTTCCCAGAACACCGACACAAACACCTTGGGGGGTAAATAGGAGTGGTCAGCTATGTCTGAATCCGCCTCAGAACAGATATCTTCCTCTGGATTACAATCTGGAGAGGGGGGAGGGTTTGCCATTGAACCCACCATGGAGCGATGTGTGCATGACATTGTATTGCCATGCAAAACTCTTCTCTTTTTCTCTACATGTTCAGCATGACTGTGTACAATATCTGACATGCATACGAAAAAATATGGTGAGATTATGCAAGGAGAGCATGCAGAAATTTAGAGTGATGGTAATAACCAGTGGATGGATCCAAAAATAATGATAGCAGGCTGATGATTGCCTTAATTTATTAAAAGACACATGATGATTGCTTTATTATTTGTTTCCCACCCAAGATGAACAACATAGGCATACCCTAGGATGAACCAGATATTAGACAGAGATACTATTCATTGTTGCCTTGATAGGTGCCCCACAACTAATTAGAACTCAAGTTTGAACATTAATTTGGACCTGACTTGGAGTCGAAGAGCTGAACAGGACGATAAAGTAGCAGGTAATTTTAAGTAATGCATAACATAAGCAGAAACAAAAGAGTGCAACCTCTCTTGTGGACCCATGTACTCTTGAGGTTCATCTGCTGAGTCAATGATGGTGATGCCGTTACGGTGGGTGCCGGCGACAAGGAAGGAGATCTGAGGCTGCGAAAGACGGTCAGGAGTCGTGATGTCTGGTTTGGTGGATGCTTCTGTCGATGGAGCAACTCAGGTGAGGTGGACGACATCGCGGCAGGAGCAGGACAAACCACACAAAGTTCCCTTCCACACCTACCTGTAACTGAAGGAATTCTATAAGGGCTCATTTGGCTTGCATGATCCTAGAAATGCAGGAATAGTACAAACACCGGAATAGGATAGGAATGCACATGGTAAATAGAGCATTTGTAAACACAGGATTTCTGTCAACTTGGTTGTTTGATTCACAGGAATTGGAAGAGAAGAGGAACGCAAAGAAACTTGGCCAAAACAAAGTGAAACGATATGAATGCATGTATAGTTAGAATGTTATTCTGCCATTAATGCACTTGGTCTTGTTTTCATGCATAGGATTTTGAAAAGTAGGTCCAGGTGGATGTTTTGCTCCATTCCTTTCAACAAAATGCATGAATAATTGAATAGTAGTGTGCCATAGGAAAATTTCCTATTGCTATGTTTCTCCATTGAACCAAAATAGCCCTAATGGATCGACATGAATGTAGAGTAATAAGTGATGCAACAAGTGTACAACCTCTTTGCCGTAGCCGTGTCAACCTCAGCATCATTGGCTTGGTCGCTGAAGAAGTTGAGGCAGAGGTGGCTGTCGGAGGTGTGGAGGAAGATCTGAGGAATTTGTAGACGGCGCCCAGGGTACTGCTCTGCTGTGATGGACCGTTCTATCGTTGGAGCAGCTCCAGTGAGCCGTAAGACGTCAAGGCTGAAGCAGCACAACACAGACATTGTTAATCTCAAGTGGGATTCTAATAGCATCTCCAATAGATGATGTAAAATAGATGTAAAATTTACATCACCAAAAACCACCTGACTACAACATATGAGGTAAAAACTGTTGATTCTGAACTTAACTGTCGAAACTGAAATTTATTGTGGAATCTAAATGTTACTGGTGAAACTGGATGCAATGGTAGCATAGAGGCACTTGACATGTAGTTTAGGGAGGGCCTGCAGTTCATCTTCAACCTTCACCCCCCTGAGCCGCCAGCCACCACAGGCCGAACCGCTGGTGCCTGATGACCCACAAGTATAGGGGATCTATCGTAGTCCTTTCGATAAGTAAGAGTGTCGAACCCAGCGAGGAGAAGAAGGAAATGACAAGCGGTTTTGGGTAAGGTATTCTCTGCAGGCACTGAAATAATAGGTAATAGATAGTTTTGTGATAAGATAATTTGTAACGGGTAACAAGAAATGAAAGTAAATAGAAGTGCAGCAAGGTGGCCGAATCCTTTTTGTAGCAAAGGACAAGCCTGGAAAATTACTTATAATGATAAAAGCGCTCCCGAGGACACATGGTAATTATCGTCAAGCTAGTTTTCATCACGCTCATATGATTCGCGTTCGGTACTTTGGTAATTTGATATGTGGGTGGACCGGTTCTTGGGTACTGCCCTTTCTTGGACAAGCATCCCACTTATGATTAACCCCTATTGCAAGCATCCGCAACTACAAAAGAAGTATTAAGGTAAACCTAACCATAGCATGAAACTAGTGGATCCAAATCAGCCCCTTACAAAGCAACGCATAAACTAGGGTTTAAGCTTCTGTCACTCTAGCAACCCATCATCTACCTATTACTTCCCAATGCCTTCCTCTCGGCCCAAATAATGGTGAAGTGTCATGTAGTCGACGTTCACATAATAGCACTAGAGGAGAGACAACATACATCTCATCAAAATATCGAATGAATACCAAATTCACATGACTACTAATAGCAAGACTTCACGCATATCCTTAGGAACAAACGTAACTACTCGCAAAGCATATTCATGTTCATAATCATAGGAGTATTAATATGCATTAAGGATCTGAACATATGATCTTCCACCAAGTAAACCAATTAGCATCAACTACAAGGAGTAATCAACACTACTAGCAACCCACAGGTACCAATTTGTGGTTTTGATACAATATTGGATACAAGAGATGAACTACGGTTTTGAGAGGAGATGGTGCTGGTGAAGATGTTGATGGAGATTGACCCCCTCCCGATGAGAGGATCGTTGATGATGACGATGGTGATGATTCCCCCCTCCCGAAGCCCTAGACTGGTTCCGCCAAGGTTCCGCCTCGTGGCGGCGGAGTTTCGTCCTGTGAGCTTGCTTATGATTTTTTCCAGGGTAAAAGCCTTCATATAGCAAAAGATGGGCACCCGAGGACCACCAGGGGGCCCAGGAGACAGGGGGCGCGCCGAGTAGGGGGGCGCGCCCCCACCCTCTTGGCCAGGGTGTGGGCCCCCTCTGGTATTTTCTTTGCTCAATAATTCTTATTAATTCCAAAAGTGATTTCCGTGGAGTTTCAGGATTTTTGGAGCTGCGCGGAATAGGTTTCCAATATTTTCTCCTTTTCCAACCAGAATCCCAGCTGCCGGCATTCTCCCTCTTCATGATAAACCTTGTAAAATAAGAGAGAATAGCCATAAGTATTGTGACATAATGTGTAATAACAACCCATAATGCAATAAATATTGATATAAAAGCATGATGCAAAATGGACGTATCAACTCCCCCAGGCTTAGACCTTGCTTGTCCTCAAGCGGAAGCCGAAACCGAAAAATATGTCTACATGTTTAGAGATAGAGGTGTTGATAAAAATAAAATACGGACATGAGGGCATCATGATCATTCTTATAACAGCAACATATAAGGATTTTATCATATGATTTCTTATGCTCAAGAAACAATCTATTCACAATGTTAAGCATGGTCCAAAAACTTCATTGGGAACTAACAAACTATAATCTCAGTCATTGGTGCAATTGCAATTTATCATATCATCAGAAAGAGTCAAGAATAGAGCTTTTCAGCAAGTCCACATACTCAACTATCATATAGTCTTCTACAATTGCTAACACTCACGCAATACTTATGGTTATGAAGTTTTAATCGGACATTGAGAAAGATAGGGGCTTATTGTGTTGCCTCCCAAGGTATTCACTTTTGGGTGATGTCAACAATAATAGTTCATGCTAACTTACATTGAATTGGATATATGTATCAGGATCTTACCAACATGAGATGCTTGCCAAAGGATAAAATGAAAAAGGGAAAGGTGAGGATCACCTTGACTCTTGCAAAAAGTAAAAGACATAAAGTAAAAGATAGGCCCTTCGCAGAGGGAAGCAGAGGTTGTTATGTGCTTTTAGGGTTGGATGCACAAAATCTTAATGCATAAGAACGTCACTTTATATTGCCACTTGTGATATGAACCTTTATTATGCAGTCCATCGCTTTTATTACTTCCATATCACACGATCGTATAAATCTTATTTTCTCCGCACTAATAAGTCATACATATTTTGAGAGCAATTTTTATTGCTTGCAACATGACAACATATTTGAAGGATCTTACTCAATCCATATGTAGGTATGGTGGGCTCTCATAGCAAAACTGGGTTTAAGGATATTTGGAAGCACAAGTAGTATCTCTACTTGGTGCTAGGAATTTTTGGCTAGCATGAGAAAGGCAAGCTCAACATGTTTGAAAGATCCATGACAATATACTTTAACTGAGATGTGAGAAAACATAAACCATTACGTTGTATTCCTTGTCCAACATCAACTCTTTAGCACGTCATACTTAATGAGTGATCACAATCATAAACGATGTCCAAGATAGTACATTTATATGTGAAAACCTCTCTTTCCTTATTACTTCCTATTAATTGCAACGATGACCAAAACTACGTTTGTTAGCTCTCAACAACTTTTATGCCTCATACTCTTTATATGTGAAGTCATTACTATCCATAAGATCAACATGAACTCTTTTATTCTTTTTATTCATTCTATTTTCTCAAGATCATAGCAAGATAGCAAATCCCTTGACTCAACACTAATCTTTATTATAGATAGCTCACGGACTCGATTACACAAAGAGATCACAAAGCAAAACTCAAAACTACTTCATACCAAAGCTTTAATCTACTAGATTAAGATATTACTAATAGGATCGAACTAAGAAAAACGGTAAAGATAGGAGTGTGATGGTGATACAATACCGGGGCATCTTCCCCAAGCTTGGTAGTTGCCAAGGGGAGTGCCCATACCCATGTGATTATGTCTCCTTCTCCAGAGTCGGTGTCGTGATCTTCTTAGCGATGATGCCCCTCAGGATACGATTCTCCTCCTCGAGCTTATTAACTTGTTGCTTGAGGTCCATATTTTCCTTACAAATCTTGCCTGTGATGGCTAAAGCTCCTTTTACCCAAGGATGCTGCATAGCTTCTGGAGAACAAGTGACACTCTTTTTCATATTTTCATAAGAAAGAAATTTAACATTAGAAGGGATGACCGAGTTTGGGATAGCTGAGCTCTGTAGTTCCCCCATCATGAATCCTGCTTGGAAAAGGGAGGTAACTTCGTGATCCTCCTCCATGGCATCTATCATTTGCAAGTAGGCCTCCATCTCATCCTCCGTTGATGACCCAAAGTGATAGGCATCACTGTTTGCTCCTGATCCTGGCGTCAGGTGAGACACCCGGCTCTCCCCGACTGACTCTTGAGAAGACATCTTGCTCTAAATCTGCGACAAAAACAGCTCGAAACGAAAACAGAGGATATTTGCGTGATACGGTGGTCAAAACCTTCGGGAGATTATATAATGAATTTTTACCGACCAAAAGAAGTAACATGCAAGAAAACGGATTCCGGGAGGCACACGAGGTGCCCACGAGATAGGAGGGCGCGTCCAGTAGGGGGGGGGGGCTCCACCCTTGTGGAGGCCTCGTGTCCTTCCCGGATTACTTTTTGCTTTCCAAAATTCTTAAATATTCCAAAATGGAGAAAAAATTCCATTAGAATTGTTTTGGAGTCGGTTTACTTACCGTACCACATACCTATTCCTTTTCGGGGTCTGAAACATTCTGGAAAGTGTCCCTTATGTCTTCCTCCGGGGTTACGGTCTCAATAATATTAGTTTCAACATTTATAGGATTACCTAAGATATAATGTTTGATTCTTTGACCGTTCACCACCCTCGGACTTGTGCCTTCGAAGTTGTTGATTTTTATGGCACCTGAATGATAGACCTCCTCGATAACGTAAGGACCTTCCCATTTAGAGAGAAGTTTTCCTGCAAAAATCTTAAACGAGAGTTGAATAGCAATACATAATCACCTACGTTAAACTCACGCTTTTGTATCCTTTTGTCATGCCATCTTTTAACTTTTTCTTTGAACAGTTTGGCATTCTCATAGGCTTGGGTTCTCCATTCATCAAGTGAGCTAATATCAAATAACCTATTCTCATCGGCAAGTTTGAAGTCATAGTTGACCTCTTTAATAACCCAATATTCTTTATGTTTAAGTTCAAGAGGTAAGTGACATGCTTTTCCATAAACCATCTGATATGGAGACATACCCATAGGATTTTTATATGCAATTCTATAGGCCCATAATGCATCATAAAGTTTCTTGGACCAATTATTTCTAGATCTATTAACAATATTTTGCAAAATTAATTTGAGCTCTCTATTGCTCAACTCAACTTGACCACTAGACGGTGGGTGATAAGGGGATGCAATTCTATGATTAACATCATACTTAGCAAGCATTTTACGAAAAGCACCATGAATAAAATGTGAACCACCATCAGTCATAAGATATCTAGGGACTCCAAACCTTGGAAAAATAACTTCTTTAAGCATCTTAATATATAGAGGTGTTATGATCAGCACTACTAGTTGGAATAGCTTCTACCCACTTAGTAACGTAATCAACAACAACTAAAATATGTGTGTAACCATTGGAGGCAAGAAAAGGTCCCATATAATCAAAGCCCCAAACATCAAATGATTCAATAACAAGAGAATAATTATAGGCATTTCTTGATGTCTACTAATATTACCAATTCTTTGACATTCATCACAAGACAAGACAAACTTACGAGCATCTTTGAAGAGAGTAGGCCAATAAAAACCAGATTGCAATACCTTATGTGCAGTTCTATCTCCAGCATGGTGTCATCCATATAGTTCGGAGTGACACTTGCGTAGGATCTGTTCCTGTTCATGCTTAGGTACACAACATCTAATAACACCATCTAATCGTTCTTTATAAAGGTGTGGGTCATCCCAGAATTAATGTCTTAAATCATAAAAGAACTTTTTCTTTTGCTGGTATGTGAAACTAGGTGGTATAAATTTAGCAACTATGTAATTAGCATAATCAGCATACCATGGAGCAGTATGAGAAGCATTAATGACCGATAATTATTCATCAGGAAAGCTATCATCAATAGGTAGTGGGTCATCAAGAACATTCTCTAACCTAGACAAGTTGTCTGCAATGGGGTTCTCAGCTCCCTTTCTATCAGTAATATGCAAATCAAATTCTTAGAGCAAGAGAACCCATCTAATAAGTCTAGGCTTAGCATCTTTCTTTTCCATAAGATATTTAATAGCAGCATGATCAGTGTGAATAGTGACTTTAGGGTCAATATAAGGTCTGAACTTATCACAAGCAAATACAACTGCTAAGAACTCTTTTTCAGTAGTAGCATAATTTCTTTGGGCAGTATCAAGAGTTTTACTAGCATACTGGATAACATTTAATTTCGTATCAAATCTTTGCCCTAGAACAACACCTACAGCATAATCACTAGCATCACACATAATTTCAAAGGGTAAATTCCAATCAGGTGGCTGAACAATAGGTGCAGTGATCAAGGCTTTCTTAAGTATTTCAAATGCTTCTACACAATCATCATCAAAGACAAAAGGAATATCTTTTTGCAATAAATTAGTCAGAAGCCTAGAGATTTTATAAAAGTTCTTAATGAACCTCCTTTAAAAACCGGCATGACCAAGGAAACTTCTTATACCTTTAATGTCCTTGGGACATGGCATCTTTTCAATAGCATCAACTTTAGCTTTATCAACTTCAATACCTTTCTCAGAAATCTTATGCCCCAAGACAATGCCTTCATTAACCATAAAGTGGCACTTTTCCCAATTCAAGACGAGACTAGTCTCTTCACATCTGCAATCACTATCAGCAACGGGATAAATGATACCTACCTCAAGGAGCTTTAGTATCTCCTTTCTTACGACTTCTTTCATCTTAGGATTTAACCGTCGTTGAGGATCTCTAACTGGTTTGGCATCTTTCTCCACTTTTATTTTGTGTTGGCATAAAGTGGGACTAATGCCCTTAAAATCATCCAGAGTATATCCAATAGCAGCACGATGCTTCTTCAGAGTTTTCAATAATCTTTCCTCTTCCCGCTCTGAAAGGTTAGCACTAATAATAAAAGGATATATTTTCTTTCATCAAGATAAGCATATTTAGGATTATCAGGTAAGGTTTGAGCTCAAACACGGGATCACCCTTGGGTGGAGGGGGATCCCCTAGGATTTCAACAGCTAAGTTGTGTTTCACAATAGGACCCTGTTGAAGGAATACTTTATCTATTTCCCTTCTTTCATCCATAAACATATCATTTTCATGGTCTAGCAAATATTGTTCTAACGGATCAGTAGGAGGCATGGCAATAGAAGAAAGACCAATAATCGCATCCTTACTAGGTGATTCTTTATCACGGGGTTGTCTATGAAACTTAGCAAAATTAAACTCATGAGACATATCCCCTAAGTCAATTGTAACAATATCCTTTTCACAATCGATCCTAGCATTAACAGTATTCAAGAAGGGTCTACCAAACATAATGGGACAAAAGTCATCTTGTGGGGAACCAAGAACAAGAAAATCAGCAGGATATTTAACTTTCCCACACAAGACTTCAACATCTCTAATAATACCAAATGGCTTAATAGTATCCCTCTTGGCAAGCTTAATAGTAACATTAATATCTTCCATTTCAGCGGGTGCAATATCATGCATAATTTCTTTATATAAGTCAAAGGGTATTGCACTAGCACTATCACCCATATCACATAAGCCATGATAACAATGATCTCCTATTTTAACAGAAATAACAGGCATGCCTACAACTGGTCTATGTATCTTAGCATCGGGTCTAGCAATATTAGCAGTTTCACCATAGAAATAAATAACCTGCCCATCTATATTACCATCCAAGAGATCTTTAACCATAGCAATACTAGGTTCAACTTTGATTTGCTCAGGGTGTGTGTAATTTCTAGTTTTACTCTTACGAACAACAGTTGAAGCTTTAGCATGATCCTTTATCCTAACAGGAAAAGGTGGTTTCTCAACATAAGTAGTAGGAACAATAGGATCATTATAAGTGATAGTCTTTTCTTCAACTGTAATAGGTGCAACTACTTTTACTTCAGTGGGAGGATTATATTTAAACCACTTCTCCTTAGGGACATCAACGTGAGTAGCAAAAGATTCACAAAAGGCATCTACTATCTCAGAGTCAAGTCCATACTTAGCGCTAAATTCACGAAAAGCATCGGTATCCATAAAAGATATAACACAATCAAACTTAGGTGTTATACCTGACTCCTTACCATCATCGGAACCCCAATCTTCAGAGGTGTGTTTAATTCTTTCCAATAAGTCCCACTTGAACTCAGTAGTCTTCAGCATATAAGAACCAGCACAGGAAGTATCGAGCATGGTGCGATCATTGAGAGAAATCCGAGCATAAATTTTCTGAATAATCATATCTCTTGAGAGCTCATGATTGAGGCATGAATATAACATTGACTTAAGTCTCCCCCAAGCTTGAGCGATGCTTTCTCCAAGATGAACAAGATGCATAGGATAGAACTTCTGGTGAAATTCCAACTTCAATCGTTTATAGTTCCAAGATCCCGTATCATCACATAGCTTATACCATGTCAACACATCTCCCTTCAAAGATAAAGGGAAGACCTTCCTCTTAACAACATCATCAGGAATACCTGCAAGCTTAAACAACCCACAAACTTCATCCACAAAAATAAGGTGTAAATCGGGATGCAATGTTCCATCTCCTGCAAAGGGATTAGCTAGCAGTTTCTCTATCATACCCGAAGGAATCTCAAAGTAAACATTTTCAGTAGGTTTAGTAGGCTGAGGAGCAACTCTTTGCTCTACTAGTCGGGGCGAATATACCCCAAACAATTCCCTCAAAGGATTAGTTTCCATAGTAACAAGTGACAGAAAATTTTAGCACACTATATAAATGTTCCCTTACCAAGTTCCACTCACCAACGGCGCTTCACTCCCCGGCAACGGCGCCAGAAAAGAGTCTTGATGACCCACAAGTATAGGGGATCTATCCTAGTCCTTTCGATAAGTTAGAGTGTCAAACCCAACGAGGAGCAGAAGGAAATGACATGCGGCTTTCAGTAAGGTATTCTCTGCAAGCACTGAAATAATAGATAACAGATAGTTTTGTGATAAGATAATTTGTAACGGGTAACAAGCAATGAAAGTAAATAAAGTGAAGCAAGGTGGCCCAATACATTTATGTAGCAAAGGACAAGCCTGGACAATTTCTTATAATGAGAAAAGCGCTCCCGAGGACACATGGGAATTATCGTCAAGCTTGTTTTCATCACGCTCATATGATTCGCGTTCGGTACTTTGATAATTTGATATGTGGGTGGACCGGTTCTTGGGTACTTCCCTTTCTTGGACAAGCATCCCACTTATGATTAACCCCTATTGCAAGCATCCGCAACTACAAAAGAAGTATTAAGGTAAACCTAACCATAGCATGAAACTAGTGGATCCAAATCAGCCCCTTACGAAGCAACGCATAAACTAGGGTTTAAGCTTCTGTCACTCTAGCAACCCATCATCTACTTATTACTTCCCAATGACTTCCTCTAGGCCCAAATAATGGTGAAGTGTCATGTAGTCGACGTTCACATAACACCACTAGAGGAGAGACAACATACATCTCATCAAAATATTGAACGAATACCAAATTCACATGACTACTAATAGCAAGACTTCACCCATGTCCTCAGGAACAAACGCAACTACTCACAAAGCATATTCATGTTCATAATTAGAGGAGTATTAATATGCATTAAGGATCTGAACATATGATCTTCCACCAAGTAAACCAATTAGCATCAACTACAAGGAGTAATCAACACTACTAGCAACCCACAAGTACCAATTTGTGGTTTTGGTACAAGATTGGATACAAGATATGAACTAGGGTTTTCAGAGGAGATGGTGCTGGTGAAGATGTTGATGGAGATTGACCCCCTCCCGATGAGAGGATCGTTGGTGATGACGATGGTGATGATTTTCCCCTCCCGGAGGGAAGTTTCCCCGGCAGAACAGCTCTGCCGGAGCCCTAGATTGGTTCCACCAAGGTTCCGCCTCGTGGCGGCGGAGTTTCGTCCCGTGAGCTTGCTTATGATTTTTTCCAGTGTAAAAGCCTTCATATAGCAAAAGATGGGCACCAGAGGGCCACCAGGGGGCCTAGAAGACAGGGGGCACGCCCAGTAGGGGGGGCGCCCCCACCCTCCTGGGCAGGGTGTGGGCCCCTCTGGTATTTCCTTCGCTCAATAATTCTTATTAATTCCAAAATTGACTTCCATCGAGTTTGAGGATTTTTGGAGCTATGCAGAATAGGTTTCCAATATTTGCACCTTTTCCAGCCAAAATCCCAGCTGCCGGCATTCTCCCTCTTCATGATAAACCTTGTAAAATAATAGAGAATAGCCATAAGTATTGTGACATAATGTGTAATAACAGCCCATAATGGACGTATCACGCCCGCGCCGCCTTGCCACCCCGAAACAACTCCCCACTGTCAGTCCGCCGCCGCCCTGGCCAG